>NC_059328.1:153221044-153373544 GCF_018350155.1 Leopardus geoffroyi
AGATAGATGACAAGAGGAGGAAGAGGAAGGGAGAGAGATTTTGTGTGAATCATTCACCTCACAGATTCATAACAATTGACAATGAGCGGCATTAGAACGTGGCGTTGCTCACGGAAACCCAGACTTTGCAAACACAATAGTGCTAGTGAAGAACTCGGTTGTTTTGTAGGGTCATACTGCCCCAAACAAGAATGAACTGCATTCGTAGATCGAATTAATGGCTGGTAAAATGTTATCATTTGCACAATGGTGAGTCATGTCTCATAATAACTATGGCAAGCTAGCCCTACTGTAATAGAATAGCTAGCTTCCACCTTCACAGGATCCAGCAGGGGGAAAAATGGTTTTGAAATCAGGCTGCCCATCTATATGTCATTTTATCTATTCCTCAAGAACTGCTGAGGGCAGGAAACTTGCATTTTGACACAGGCACGTCAATGCTTACATAAAGTGAACAGCAGCTGAAAACGTATTTTTCCCTTTAACAGTTCACCTTGCATGAAGGGGAGCTTTGACTTTGTGAGGAAGTTCATGCCCTTTACTTTAGATTATTTATGGTTTCTTACTTCACTGGATGATAATCAACATAAGGCATATTTCTCATGTTTGGAGCTCACACTCCACAATGCAATACCTAGGAAGATAACATCAGACAAGAACACTTTCCCCTTTTCCACTTCCTGGCTGCAGTATATGACTTGATTTTAATTTAGCCATTTCAATCTTTTTAACCAATTAAGCCTGCTTCTTCATTCCAGAAACTGCCCACTTCCTGTTGCATGCATTGAATAGTTCCAAAAGAATTATAAGGACAAATTAGGGTTGCCATGAACTTCTCTTGCCATGTCAGAGGACTGAGAAATAAGGCGTGGCGGAAGATAGTGTTTGATTAGCTTGAACACGTTGGAAAAACGATTGCCGTATTACCACAGATTTAGAAAGCACTATGCTTAAGCATCCAGTGAGATTTGCAAACCTGAGGACCAGCCGCTCAAACAGCAGAGGGCGAGGTCAATCAAGAATACCTAGTTAAGAAATTCAATTGGTAGCTATTTTCCTCATGCTTTTTTTATACTTATGATTTAATCCCAGTTGATCCGAACTGCTATTCGTAGGTACTGATAGAATCAAAAGCTTAGGTTACATTCCCATATTAGCCTATTAAACATTGTTCTACTTCTTTAAGGTAAGTGTACTCATTTCTTTAAAAGGGACAAAGGTCTTTTTTATTCTTCTCTTTTCCCCCTCTCCAACGATAGTACCATAATCACTGCTAATTTATGTCAGCCTGAATTCGAACAGCCTGAATTTCCACTAGTCCTTGTGTTCAGTAGATGTACACTATCTTGTTGTTTTGTTTAAGTCTGCAAAAGAGGGTTGTCTGGGGCTGAGGGCTCTCCCTTCTAAAAGAGAATGAACAAATAAAGAGTTTGAATAAACCTTTGCGATGCAAAGGTTTGTGTCCTGCTATTTCAGCAGGAAGTCATTGATCTCAAAGACCACTGTTTTCATTTTTCTTTGTTTCTCTTTTTTTTTCTCTTTCTTTTGTCCCTTCCCTTCTTCTCCTTCTTCTTCTTCTTTTTTTTTTTTTTTTTTTTTTTTTTAACGCATATAGGTACCTTGGCAAGGAGAGATACTTGATGGGAATCTTGTCGGTCCTCCTCCATAAGCCCCCACTGTGTTTTCTCCTGATTCAAGAGAATTCGAATCTCTTGGAAAAATGCCAAGTGCTATAGCCAGTGAGTAGACACTGTCCAGTATAATTCCAATCTGTGCATTTTACCTCAAAATGCTCGATTGTCAAAACTGGGCATATAGAAACTCAAGGAAATTATGGAAATACCTACTGAGGCAGTCTAAAACTGGCCGTGTCTTTAGAGGAATATAATTTATGGTTTTTTTATTGTAGCACAGGTAATTTTTATTACATTGATAGCCATCTGAACCATCATAAATATACTCACAAATATGACTTTTCTTTATATTTTTTCAAAAAGTGATACTTTAAGCAGACTTTACGGTGTTTTTTTAATTCCTTATGTGGATGAAAAAATAGAATAAAACAAAAATGAATATACATGAATGGATACAGATGAATATATTGACAGATAGTAATGCCCAATAATACTACTTATAAAGAATGTTGTAGTCAATGACAAAGGACCTGAGTTCTGGTCCTCAGTCTACTGCTAACTAACATTTGAAAACATTTAATCCTAAGCATCTCTACACCTTGATTTTCTCATCTGTAAAATAATGAAAGTGTATGCAATGAGAGGTAGAGACCTTCCTCATATCAGGATTCTATAACTCCTTTGTTCCTGCTTAATGGTATCAAAATCATATAATTTTATTATATAACTACTTTAAATTCAAGACCCTGAAATCTGAAGTTCTGGCACAGAGTTGGAGAAGAGAGTGTGGTACAGAAACATCAGTTTTCTTCCTTCCTTTTTTCAGACTTGATGAGCAGCATAAATGCCTCATAACTCCCTCCCTATCATTTCTCTTGTGGCTTCTGCAGCATTAAATACTCAAATTTCTCTCATCAGACTTGGGGAACTCACTTAGGCCACTGAAAGACAAGACTTTCGAGGCTCCATGGTATTCTGTATGACATCCTAGTATGTTGCACCTCACTCTAGGGAAAATGCAGTTGGTCAACTGAAAACTCTGGGCTGGTGTGGCCCACAAGGCGGTCACTATTAGCACCTGGCCTTACAGATGTTGGACAGTGCACAACAAGCCAAAATAAATATATGGCCCCAAATGAAAGAGAACACGGCACATTTAATTTACATCAGTCCAAATCTTGGATCCATTAGCTTCCCACAGGGGTGGGTAGTAGAAAGATATCCCCAATATATGGAATGATGGAATCTAATTTTAATATCATACAGTAATTAAAAACACTTTCTAAAAAAAAGGATGACTATGACCCAATCCTCAAAAGTACGGGTGGTAACTGGCACATGGTATAATTGATTTTACTTTTTAAAAGTTAATTTCTTTACTTTTTATTATTAGTCATGTATTGCAGCATTAAAATTAACATAAAGGTGAGGATAACACATGATCTTTATATGTCATCTTATTAAAATGAAGCTATTTTTAATACTTTTAAGAGGCCTATCAGAAAACACAATTTATATCCTCAAAGTATATTTTGTCAGTTTCAAGTATAATTTTTGCATTCATATTCTTTTATGAATTTTAATGGAGACACTTAAATTGTAATTATTCCTCTCAGCTCAAATGCAGGTAACAAATGGAATTCAATCAGTGTTTGCGCATAATGACCATCATTAAGAGAGAAATAATAATGACATTCTCTCTGCATTAAACTTGCAGACTCTTTACACAATGATCTGAATCCCATTATTGATCTCCATGGAGATATGTAATTGTCACCTATTCTGCATAATATCTGAATGTTAAATACATTTGTTTGGAACAAATATTTTAATGAATACAGTCAGTTCCACTTAATTAACTATCTGATAACTGAATATTTTTACTTAATAATTCAACTTGGAACATCAAAATTGTTCTATTTTTTATTCAAATACACTTGAGATTAGTCATAGATATTCATTTGAATGTTCATAAAATGTATGTAGAGTTTAAAATTCCCCTTGGCTTTCTTTAAAGTACATCCATTAGAGGGACAGTGGAGAGGTAGTTTTCATCTGTTTGAAATAATTTTTTCCCTTCAGTGTTGTTTAAAATAACCCCTTAGAAGCTTACTTGTAAAATGTGTTTTCTGACCAAAATCCTTCTGCCATCCAACTTCCTTTTATCATAAAATTGTTCATAAGAATGCTACTATTCATAGTTACTTACATATATACATTTTTAATGTGGGCATTTGGTTTGGGGAAGCAAATATGAATAAAATACTGAATTCACTTGTTCAGAAAGCTCTAGGAGAGTCGTAATTGGTGAATATTTAGCTAACCCAAGAACTATCTCTTGAAAGGGAATCTAAGATATTTATAATAATAGAAATAATAAGTACCATGAATTATGGCTAGATTAATTTTTTGACCATGAGAGAAGCATCACATACCAGCATCAACACTCGGTGTTAGGTACTGTCATCTGATTCAATTCCACAAATACTTGCTGAGAACCAACCACAAGTCCAGTGTTGCACCTGGGAGTGATGAAACCATAGTGAGTAAGACACCAGACTTGGCCTCAAGAAACTCATCGACTGGTCAGAAGAAATTCACTCACACAGCAAGCTTTGACACGGGTGACAAATGCCAATGGCTTGAAAGAAATGAAACAGAAGCACGGAGGTGAAAATGATTCGCCCCATGGACCAATCAAAGAGATGGCAAACTTCTGATGTCTTAAGATGAACAGAATTTTGCCAAGCTTAAAACATGCTTAGAGAGGCTTTAGAGTAAAAGAAGTTTCATGAACAAAAGCTTGGGATATATAAGAGGATCTATATACAAGTGGCTCTATAAGTGAATCTTTCTGAGTACCTCAAGGGCCAGTTCAGTTCAGCTAGAGCCTGGAGTGTATAGTGACCGGTGTAGAGGAATGAGACTATAAAGGTTACATGATAACTACAATTTATTAACCATTTTCTATGTGCCAGAAGCTTGACGTGTATCTTGAAGTCTCAGTAAAACCCTGTAGTATATCATTTATATAACTCAGGAAGTTACCCTTAGAGATGTTAAGTGCCTTGACTGATCCCACCTACCCCATAGGTAGTGGGAATGGAATTTTGGACCAGGTCTACTGGTGTCTAAAGCCTGAATTCTGAGCTGAGTGAAAATGAGGTTGGGAGGGCCTTGAAATATATGCTAAGGGAACTAAAGAAGTATTGAATATTTTCTGCAACAGAATGACATAATTAGATCAATAATTTAGAAAAAAAATGTTTGGGACATAGTGTCCAGATCAAAATAGAAGCAAAGTGATTTGAGGTAAACCTGCAAATTATGAGGTTGCTTTACTAATCCCAGTAAGATCACTTTAACTAGCAGAATAACAATGGAAACAGAAAGGGGACAGATTCAGCAGACTCCTCGTAGTAAAATCAGCAAGACTCAGTGTCAGATTGGGTGACTGAGAATATAAAAAAATCAATAAGGGAGTAAAGAAAAAAAATTTGTTTCCCCTTCTATATTCCTGGAGATGGAGTAAGGTGTATATTAAAACAGTATAGTTTCTAAGATTGAAACTATGTTGATTTTAAAACACTTTGGTTTTATTTCTAGGTGGCCCTAGAAAAATCAGCAAGGATAGTTTTCCTTCATGCTTCTATTTCAGTGCCCTTTCTGTTTGATCTTTTATTGCTTCTCTGTGCCTCGGTGCTGAATGCGAAAAGAGGCCATTGATTAATTCACATATAAATACCAGTAACTCAATGTGTTACTCTTTCCAATGCTACTAAGAAGGCAAAAGAAGACTGCTTCATGGAAGACAGTGCTGAAAGCCAGAATTAAACAATATCATTCACTTTATTGACTAATTTCTTGAATGTCAAGAATATGCCAGGCTCTTGGGATACAAAGATAACTTTTACACAGTTTACACTGGGTATTTTGCATGTGGAGCAGACATGAATTTTTGGAAGTCAGAGGGTGGACTGTGGGAAGCAGAAAAATGCTGCCTCTCCCCAACAGATGTGCATGTCCCAACCTCTTATATTACATAAGGGACCTAAGGAATTTTGCAGACAGAATCCAGGTTGTGGACCTTAAAAAAGAGAAGTCATCTTGAATTATCTTAATGGAACCAGTGTAATAACGGGCGCTCTGCAAAGTAGAGGAGAAAGACAGAAGTCAATGAGACAGGTGCAAAGTGGAAAAAGCAAAAGAGATTTGAAGCGTGAACAGAAATCAACACCACCGCTGGCTTTGCATATGGAAGAAGATGGTTTCCACAAATCAAGGAACGTATGGTCTCAGGAAGCTAGAACTAGCCTTAGCTGAGAGCTGAGGAAATCAGTCTTACAACTGCAAGGAACTGATTTCTGCCAACACACATGAACAAGGAAACAAATTCTGCCCTATAGAATCTGACCTATAGAACTGTAAGAGCAGAAACTTTTGCTGTTTTAAGTGGTTTGGTTTGTGGTAATTTGTTATTGCAGTGATAGAAAACTAATACAAGTGGGAACAAAAATAATGCTTACCTTAAAATAGATAGAGAGTATTAAATATAATAATGCGTTACTGCATCTGATATGTAGAAAACCCTAAAAGCAATTAGCTATTATTTTTGTCATTTTGGGGCTGATTGTAACTTTAGCTTTTGGCCCACAGAAGGTGTTTCGATTTCACCAGGAATGCCCTGGGCAATCCCAGCCCCTCTTTTGTCCATGGCTTACTGCCATCAGTTTCAGAAAGATGACTCCAAATCCTAGCCTAAATTGAAGGCAGACTTCCAAGTGTTTATATTCTTTTTGGGACCCAGCTCCCCATATGATGGATAATATGAGTGCAATAAAGTCTAATTCCTTAGAGAAAACATACAAGTTTCTGCTCGTTACCATATCTTCTGCCAACAAAATGCAATAGTCTTCAGAGGCAGTTCAAGTACAACATTACTGAAGACAACCCTTCACACTTCAGTTAAAGAACATCTGCATTCAGGTAATTGATTATATCATGCTTTCTCCCAAGGAACAGCGGGCTGTTTGCTTTATACTCTGACACCAAAGGTTAAATTTAGGTTTTTAGTGCACACAGGCAATGTGATTTCTCACTTGTTCTCCTAGGCATATTTTCTTGTTTCTTTGTGTGCCTGGTATTTGTGATTTCTATGCTGGGAATGATGGATTTTACATTGTTGAGTGCTGGATTTTGTTGTGATCTCTTAAAGAGTGTTAGATTTTGTTCTGGCACACAGGTAAATACTCTCGGATAAGTGTGATTCTTTTGAGGCTTACTTTTAAGTTTTGTTACAGAAAGCCCAGAGCAGCTTTTTTCTATGAAGTTGATTTAGGTCTAACTATTTAGTGTGGTCTTTCTAAGAACTCTACCCTTTTTCTTTTGTATTTTGAGGTTTTTCCACTCTGGTCGGTTGGAAAAAACTTTTCCTACCTGGATTTGAACTTTGGGAATTGTTCAACCTATTGCTTTTTCATTATTTTTCATATGTTCTTTTCCCAGACTTGGGGAAGTTTTTCCCCCACAAATGGGCATATCAACCAAAGTCTTAAGATCCTCCTGCAGACCTCCAAGCTCTTTTCTGTTATTTTTACAACTCCGCTACCCTTGTCTGCAAGATCTTACCTCCTTGACTTCTCTAGGCTCAGATCACTGTCTTCTCAACTCACTGCTTCAATTCCAGGCTTTATTTCAGTTTCCTGTTCTGTGCCCCCAAACCTGGCTCCAGGTGGAAAGCTAGGGCAATCATAAAGCTTACTTTTTTGGTTTCAGTTCTTACAGGAATGTCAATCCTGTTCTGCCTATTGTCTTCTGTCTGAAAGTTGTTTATATATACATATATACATATATATATATATATATTAATTCTAGCTTTTTTAGTCATTTATAGTGGGATGGAGCAAGTGGAAATATATGCTCATTCTCTATGTTTATTGTAACTTCTGTTTTAGTAACCAGCTTGTGACAGCTTCTTTGTGTATTCTAATCATGTTCACGATGTGTCATGTGACTCTAGCCAATCTGTTTTGTGAAATATTTGCCCTTTTTTTATTCATGGTACGCTCTGCTTACTGCAAGGAATTCTTGTTATTTCTAAATATGGCGCCTCTACTTTGGAGTAAACAGGTAAGATACGATTACAGGGGAAAAAAAACAGCAACCAAACTGAAGTTCATGGGCATGTGTTCAATGGGATCTGATGAGACATAGGTTTTTGTCTTACCCTATTTCTACAATACACGTATACACATACACAGTCACCTTACACACATACACACTCTTGGTACACACATGTGCCACACAGCTATAGGTCCACAGTTGCAAAAGTATCTTCTAGAAATTTTATCTTCTTTCCCACATGTACTCTTACTTCTTCACTTCCTTCCCTTGCACTGTCATGTAGTCTAAGGAGACGATCTCTCGCAGTCTCTTATACCTTTGAAATGTAGCTTTGCACATGTCAGTATTGGTTTCTTTCAGCAGCCCACGCCTCCACCCATCTTCCTGCCAAGAAAACACATTTGAAGTAATAGGCAGGAGTTGCCGGCATCTTCTTTAGTAACTTGCAGTTAACATACTTAACTCTCTGGGGCATCTGGGTGGCTCTGTTGGTTGAGCATGGAACTCTTGATTTCAGTTCAGGCCATGATCCCAGAGTCCTGGGATCAAGCCCCATGTCAGGCTCTGCACGGACTGTGGAGCCTGCTTGAGATTCTTTCTCTGTGTCCCCTTCTCTCTGTCTCTCTAAAATAAAAAAAGTACTTAACTCTCTTATGGAACTGAGGTTGTATCTGCGTCCAGTATATTCTTGCAATTTGGTGCAACAGTATTTTTTTTTTTGCCAAAATATATGTATTCTTTCAAAAGAGTTGGCCTTCTTCACTTATTTCTGGATTAAAGATTAACTCAAATTTTTGTTTTTATTTCTGAAAAATTTGTTCACTTTCTAGAATAAGTGTGATACAGTTACTCTCTCAAGATTTTGAAATGATTTGCAGATGAACTTGCAAAACACATGCCACTTAATATTGGTGGATATTAAAACTAAGAGATTCAGCAAACTAGGTAAGAACGAGTTTTTATTATTATTTTATTATTTAAAAAAAATGCTGACAAAAGCATGAAAAAAACAACACATAAAAAACATTCCTGAGAATAATTCTGCTACAGTTGATCAAATATATGTTTTATAATTTTTTTAAAAGTAGCAATCATTAGGAAGGAATGGTCCCTTAAGAATTTTTTTTATTTTTATTTTTTTTAAGATTTTAAAAAATGTTCATTTATTTTTGAGAGAGAGAGAGAGAGATAGAGCATGAGCAAGGGAGGGGCATTGAGAGAGGGAGACACAGAATCTGAAGCACTCTCCAGGCTCTGAGCTATCAGCACAGAGCCTGATGTGGGGCTTGAATTCACGAACCTTGATGACCTGAGCTGAAGTCAGACCCTTAACTGACTGAGCCACCCAGCCCGGAGAATATAATTTAAAAAGACAGATATAATTCAAGCTACCTCAAATCAATTTTCTTTTTAGGAAAAGTTTATTAAACTGGCAAACCAAAAAAGAAAATAGAAATGTAGCACATCTAAATTTAAATTAGCAAGCTGACAGATTCTTGTAAAAATATGAAAAAAAAATGGATTTAAACGTAACACGTAAAGACTTGCAATGGTTTAAATATTGCACCCAAAATTTCATGATTAATGAGTAATGTCACATAGAGGAAGTTTGAAAATAGCATACTATAGCTTGCTGTACTGCTTGTGGTTTATCAATGAATTAGGTAAGAACGTAAGTGGCATACCTGCCAAATTCCTAAACATAATTTTTTACAGATGATGGTGAATAATATTTCATGTCAGAATCACGGCCTATGAAGAGATTGGAAAGTTGAAACAATGGACTGCAAACTACTGCTTAGTCCTGGAAGTGGCAGGTATGCCTATGTAGCAACACACAAGGTCAAAAATCTTTTGACTTTGGAGTTTTCTAATGGTTATTAGTTCGATATTAGATAATAGTGTCTTATTCTGCATTGATAGATGTACGGTGCTAGCAATGCGTGGGCCCTAAGCACATGTGAGACGATAGTCCCATGTGAAAAGTCTTGATATACAGTAGACACTGAGGGATTTGGCAACCATATCATGAACAGGATAGTGTGGGCAAGAAGATAGGGGTATAGAAACCATATAAGCAAACGTGGTAAACAAAAGAAAGTGCTCATTGTAAATCTGATGAAGAAAAGACCCACATTGTTTTCAGGTGCTTGAAGGCCTATCACGGAAAAGATTGGTACTCTGTGTAGGTCAAGAAAACAGAACTAAGAACATTAGAGAAAAGCTAAAATATAGAGCACTTGGGAACAAGTATAGAAAGCAGGATGCTCAGGGAGAGTCGATCTTGGTTCGCTCTTGATTAACCTTATAGCCAACTGCTTGAGTACAGTGGAATGGTGAATGTCTGCAGTATCCCTGCCATGACAAGAATTTCAAAAGTTTTATTAGATGAACTACAAAGTTATTTCTACCGAGATATTCTTTGACTCAATTTGACACAAAGAATTTCTTCCAGTTAGACTCATCTCCTTGCAGTGGCCTTCACACACTATGCTTATACTGAAAGTAATCAATACTATAGTATTGAAATCTCAACTATTCCCCCCACCTATGTTTTGCCCATCTTTCAAATTCAGACGCTAAGTACCTCTCCTTTATGAAGTGTTCCTTTATTATTCAAGGCAATATTAAACTCTATTCATTGGCAACTTCTGCTAGTGTCACTCATAAATTCTATTTCTTACCCCTCTTTTTTGCTCTTTCTATCTCCATTGAATGTATTGCATTTCATTCTTTTGTTTATTGCATATCTCTCCACATTAGAATTTAAGCTCTACAAAGGTAGGTGGATTTGTTTCTTGGGGCTGCTGTAAAAGTCACTACAACACGGGTGGCTTAAACAACAGAATATAGTATCTCACAAATTTGGAAGCCAGAAGTCCAAAATCAAGATATCAGCAGGGGCAGTTCCTACCAAAAGTTCTAAGGGATAATAGGTTCCGTGCCTTTCTTATAACTTCTGGTGGCTGTTGGCAATCCTTGGCTTTTCTTGGCTTGGGGCTTCATGACTCCGATCTTTGCTTTTGTATTCACACGGTCTTCTTCTGTTTGTGTCCCTGTGTCTTCTCCTTTTCTGCCTCACAAAATATTGGGTTGAGAACTCACCCTAACCCTGTTTTGAGATCCTTAATCTCAAAAGGCTCTATGCCAAATAAGCCCACGTTCACAGATTCAGAGTTAATTTATCTTCTGGGAGGCACAATTCAACTCACTATAATAAGTATAATTTTCCTGTTGTGTTCGGTGCTATATCCTCAGCACCTGGACCAGAGCCTAGAATATAGTAAGTCCTCAATAAATATTTGTTAAATGAACTCATTAAGAGCCTAAAGCAGGCCAGACACTGAATTTCTAAAAACAATGCTGCATATGTAGCTGGTAATGCACAGATAACAGATATACGAATGGGTAAAGGAGTCACTTAGAAGCACTGTTGATTTGTTTTATCTCGCCATACAAACATCTTGTTCTTTCTTCCTTGCTTGGCAATGTTTCATTTTGGAAGAAGTACTCTTGCCAAAAAAAGGATGGTATCTTTATGTCCAAGCATACTATTTGCTCAAAGGCATATGTAAGTGTGAGGGAAATATGTAAATAAAATCCTATTTATAAATTCTAACATGAAGCTTTAGTGACATTTGTCATTTAGATAACTGTAAGATGTTATATTTAAACAGCTTATTATATTCATGTCTTCTACTATAGATCTGCCCAAAACTCAGTATAATATGAATTTGTAAAATCAAAAATTAGAAGAAAGAAGAGTTCAGAGCCCATCACCAATAATTTATCCTTTCCCCCACAGAAGCCTGCTAAGAATGCCAAAGACCCTAATTTGTCTGTTTCAAATTTACATCAAAAAAAAAAAAAAAAAAAAAAAGCAAAATCGCCTATTTCTTCTGTGATCTCTACAAATCAGGAAAAATATCCAGGCCTTCCATTATGAGGGTTGTATGGACTTTGTAGAACAACTCTTTTGTTAGGTTATACTAGTTCACCATTTACTTACTTAATTAGACAATAAATTTACAGTCTGAAAATATGGTTCAGACAATAATTCACTCATGCATTTTCGGAACAAAATTCAAGACCCCGTACTCTCCTGAACAAAATCTCACTAGACTAAAAAGGCAAAAGATACTTTGCAACATTTGAAGTCTGCTGTCTGATGTTTTTTAATTATTTTCTAATTTATTTTATACTTTGAAGATGCCATTAAATATTACTCTTCTTAACCTTTATGCACATTATAAATTATAAAATAGATACGTGAAAAATATAACACACATCTAGTAGTTCTTTACTCTAGACCACCACCAACCATTCCCACCACATACTCACCCAGAAGAGAAGAGCTTTGAATAGTACACAGCACAGCTTCAGATGGAAACTTCCAGAAAAGTCAACTCTTTTGCCAACGACTACACACACACACACACACACACACACACACACACGTTAAGTAATGCGCAACATTAAGTAACATTAAGTTACTGATTTAATAGGAAAAATCCGTCTTTGTGTGGAAGTAAAATTATGTAAAAAATGTCTAATTCTATACTGAAAAACATGATATATGAAATGGTTCTTCATATTTCAATGCTTAATATTCAGAAGCAAAAAGCGTACTCCCTACTTCAAAATAAAATCTGTTAAGAAAAGCGACGTTATTATGGACTGACTGATCGGTTAACAGGGTCACAGGCTTGATTTTTAGCAAAGTCTTATAGTTCCAAGAATGGCGTCCAGATGCTTTCTTAGGCATGGGTGTCATTATTTTTAGCAAAAGAAACCTTTTCACCCTTAGTCACGTCAAAGCACAAAGAGTTCCATAAATCAGTGCCAGGCTTGTTTTCATTCCTAAATACCTGGCCACTATATATTTATGTCATGTAAATTTTATTGCCTTGTTTTCAATAAGGATTTAGAAGATTAAAATGGACTTTTAAAATACAAATGTATATATTTAGCCCTCTTTTCTGCTTTTTTCTACATCCCAAATTTCATTTCGTTTAGGCAATGACATTGAACTAGTCAGTTGAATTTTTATTGCTAGTCCATTTCACCTCTTACTTTCCAGGGAACAAAACCAAGCTACAACATTTCACTGAAAACATTGTAACACATTCTTGAAACCAGACTCTAGACAAGCGCATACAAAGAAATGTTTTTTTTTTATTTATTACAAACTCTATACATTTAAAAAAGATTGTGTTTTTTGCCTTAACTCTGAAAGCATGCCCCTTTCTGTCACCGAGAAATACAGAAATATTTGAAATTCCCCAGTAATCTGGGCTCACAAATGGAAACATTTGGTTGTATTTGGTTCACAAGCACAAGGGGCCTGTCTGCTTTTGGTTCTGGGTAATTAGAATGTACAGATTTGACATCAAATGTGCCACATTTTAGTTACAATGTAAAGAACTCAGAGCAAATGTGCCAAAGGTTGGATGCAATTTAGAGTATAATGTTCTAGAAGTGGAGAGAAGAAGAATGAGTAAGCCAAGTGAAATCCCTTGTGTCTATACAACAGATCAACACACCAAACAATGTTTGGGACTGAGCAATTAGGCAATTATCTTACTCTAATCACTATAGAAGGCCTGGCTATGGAAATCAGATCCCAAACCGTACAGTAATGGTAACCATTTTACTCTGTTCCTAGATCAAATTAGATGCATGGCATCCAGATTTGCATCTGACTACGTCCTGTCTATTCACACAAACCCACTATTCATATTAAATTAACTGGCTATGAAATTGGTCAGTAGAACTGACTGCAGTGATCAGACCATTTGTATATATATTAGGGGAATTGAAAGAACAAATAAATATATAAGCAGAAAAATCTGAAATCTTTCTAGATTACTAATGTATGTTCCAATTTATCCATGACCTCAACATTTTTTTGTTACATGTACAAATTATAGCTTTCTGTATAAGACTCTAGGTTTACAGGACCCAACCTAAAGTGCTATTTGGAAATAGATAAGGAAGTCATAAAGAAAGGAAAGGAGAAAGGAAAAATTCTAGCTTAAAAATATGTCTGACCTATTACATAGTTTAATATCTCGTATTGAGATAAATGCTACTCTGTTTGAAACTGTTCTCCATGTCAAGTTTCTTAAGCAAAGTTCTCTTTTACTGAAGAGTTGATAGTTTAGCTCTGATATTAGGAGGTCAATGAAAGAAAAATGTTTTCTGGTGATATTTCAGGAGATGACATGAGTCAAAAATGTGGGAACTGATATAAGAATGAAAATTAGGTGGCTCAGTCAGGGTAAGAGACTGACTTGATTTCAGTACAGGTCATGCACGATCTTGTATCAGGCTCTGTGCTGAGTGTGGAGTCTGCTTGGGATTCTGTCTCCCTCTTTCTCTGCCCCTCCCCCGCGTGTGCATTCTCTCTCTCTCTCTCTCTCTCTCTCTCTCTCTCTCTCTCAAGAACACATAAATAAGCATTAAAAAATAATGAAAATTATGGCCTCTTGCCACCAAACACCACATGATAGAATATTTATTTTCCTAAGATACTCATTTTGTTAGACAACTAATTTCTTGGTCCAAGGTAAAAAAAACCTGTCTATATATCAATGTTTATTCCGGCCCTTATACGTGTGCCACCACCAATACTTTCTGACAGCCTGTGATAATTGTGAGCATGTTATTTCTTTTTTTTTTTTAATTTTTATGTTTATTATTATTATTATTATTTTTATTTTTGAGAGCTAGAGAGACAGAGCACAAGTCGGGGAGGGGCAGAGAGAAACGGAGACACAGGATCCAGAGCAGGTTCCAGGCTCTGAGTTGCCAGCACAGAGCCCGACGCGGGGCTTGAACCCATGGACCGCGAGACCATGACCTGAACTGAAGCCAGACGCTTAACGGACTGAGCCGCCCAGGCGCCCTGTGGGAATGTCATTCTTACAGAAGCCACACTGTAGCCATTGATCACTTTCCAGGTACACATAAGCCTTGCACAGGCATATCATCTTCTGTAAATTTTCAATATTAGGTGTTTGCAAGCTGAGCAATATAAAGAAAAAGCAAGCAAAGTAGATTCTTAATTTTAACTTTAAAACTTAAATCTTTGTGGTGCCTGGGTGGCTCAGTCAGTTAAGCATCCAACTCTATTTCAGCTTGGGTCATGATCTCATGGTTCGTGGGATCAAGCCCTGCGTTGGGCTTTGCACTGACAGTGTGGAGCCTGCTTGGGAGTCTCTCTCTTTCTATCTCTCTGCCCCTCCCACCATCTCTCTCTGTCTCTCAAAAATCAATAAATAAAACTTAAAGGTTAAATATACTAGGGCAGTTATCTTTAGATAACTATGTGTAAGTGGACATAGAGGTAACTTCAAAAAGAATATCGTTGAAAAGTAAATCATTGTGAAATTATAGAGAAAGGAAATATTGTGGAGAATCAGAGCAATCATGGGAAGTTATGTTGGCATGGGACAAAGAGGAATTACGTCTGATATAGTATCAGAAGCTAGACTAAGGTAAAGTACAAATTGAAACAGTGAAGCAGTATCCTATCTTCTTTCTGGCTTTTTCTCCTCATCTACTGTCAATTTAAAGAATTTCTTTATGGAACTGAGCTGAGCCTATATTGCTATCCACAATAAAGATGGTCATAGCACTGTTCCAGTATCCAGTAATAGCATCTAAGGGGGAAGAAATAAGAAAATGTCCCTAATTGTTGAAGCTATCATTCTGTCTGGGGAGGCTTACCTCAAATTCAGCCTCAGATGTATTGAAAAATAATTTCATTGGTAGGAAGCATAAAACTGCATCTTGGTTACACAGGGTTGATCTCTATAAGAAATATATTATGAGTCTAGTGTGATCTAAAGATTTTAAAAATTAAGGTAGAATCACTTCAGATGGAGGGAAAAAACCAGAAAGATTAATTTAAAAAATATAAGATTTGATGGGGACCATCTAGTTGTTCTATATTCCTTCTGGTCTCTTATTAAAGTGTTTTTAAAAATAATAACATCTACTCCTTTTGCTATGATAACAAAAACAATTACTAGCCATTTTATAACCTAACAATGAAGCCAGAGAAAATCACAAAGAAAAAAAATTTCAATTCAAAATTAAAATTTGAAACCATGATATCCAGAGAAAGATAGTATTTTCTTGGTTAGCCTTCTCTTAACATATACTGCATTCCTATACTCTAAAAACTGTTTGAAAAGTTATATAACATGCTTTTTCACTTAATATATTACGAACATTTTCCATCTTTAAATATGGTTGTAAAACATCATTTTTAATTACCATGTATATTTTACTCCTGTGAATATAATTTACTTAGCCAACCCAGTATTGACAGAAAGTTTACTTGTTCCATGGTTTATTTCTTTCAATTATAATAACACCATCTTTATTTTATTTGATTTATTTCAATACAATATTTATTGAAATAAATTATTAAATATGGATTTAAAATATTAAATTATTTAAAATATTAAAAATATTTATTTAAATTCAAGTTAGTTAACATGTAGTGTAATAATGGTTTCAGGAGCAGAATTTAAGTGATTCATCACTTACATATAATACCCAGTGCTCATCCCAACAAGTGCCCTTCTGAATGCCCATCACCCATTTAGCCCATCGCTCACCCACCTCTCCTCCAGCAACCCTCAATTTTTTCTCTGTGTTTAAGAGTCCCTTATGTGGGTACCTGGAAAGCTCAGTCAGTTAAGGATGTGACTCTTGATTTCTGTTCAGGTCATGATCTCAACGGTTCAGGAGTTTGAGCCCTGTGTCAGGTCTGTTTGGGATTCTCTCTCTGCCTCTCTCTTGGCACCTCCCCTGCTCACTCTGTCTCTCTCTCTCTCTCTCAAAATAAAATAAACATTTAAAGAAAGGAGTCTCATGGTTTGCCTCCGTCTCTGTTTTTATCTTATTTTTCCTTCCCTTCCCTATCATCTGTTTTGTGTCTTAAACTCCACATAAGAGTGAAATCATATATTTGTCTTTCTCTGACTGACTTATTTAACTTAGCATAATACATTCTAGTTCCATCCACTTTATTGCAAACGGCAAGATTTCATTCTTTTTGACTACCAAGTAATATTCCATCACACACACACACACACACACACACACACACACACACGTGTATATATATATATGTATCCATTCATCAGTTGATGGATATTTGGGCTCTTTCCATAATTTGGCTATTATAACACGCTCTTTGAAAAGTAGTTCTGTATGTGTTAGAGTTAATACACTCTGACTTTCTCTTTTTTAAAAAAAACACCTTTAGGGGCGCCTGGGTGGCGCAGTCGGTTAAGCGTCCGACTTCAGCCAGGTCACGATCTCGCGGTCCGTGAGTTCGAGCCCCGCGTCGGGCTCTGGGCTGACGGCTCAGAGCCTGGAGCCTGTTTCCGATTCTGTGTCTCCCTCTCTCTCTGCCCCTCCCCCGTTCATGCTCTGTCTCTCTCTGTCCCAAAAATAAATAAACATTGAAAAAAAAAAATTTTAATAAAAAAAAAAAATAAAAAAACACCTTTAAAAAGTTACTGTGTATCTTCCAGAAATCTTATACCAATTTATGTCTATACTAGAATGGCATTAAGTATTTATTTCTCCACCGTCATGGCAGCCATGGGTAACAGCATAAGAAAAAACAGTTGTGCTCATTTGGTGGAGGAACATGGCATTGTATAGGTATTTTATTTTGCATTTGTTTAACTAGCAGCAGTTTAAATATTTAAAAAATGTCTTTATTGGACTTTTGTATTTCCCCTTGGTCAGTGAATATTTCTGTTGAGGGTTTAGTTAAGCTACTTGATGGCATTGCTGCTTTGGCATCCATTTTGTTTTGGCCAAGTGGCCTACAGAGACCTTAAACAGACACCAGCCACTCCTGTAGCACTTGCCCTGGAGATCAGCCCAGAGAGTCACAAGTGAATGTTAAGTTCCTCGGACAGCTTCGCTTTAGTTCAAAGCCTCCTCTGCCTCCCAGGGCTTTCCTCTTGTTCACCCCTTAGATAAAACCCCTAAGGAATTTACCAAACTTCATCTTTTCATCCATAGACCCTAAGGAAGGCATGGCCCCAGAGCCGATCTCTCTGTCTGCACCCTACCTTGACCTTCTCATGTGGTCCCTTAATGTATTTCCTTTAGGACTTGTGAGTAATTAACGTCTTTATTTCAACTTTTCTTGTGGTCTGTTATTGAACTTTGATTCACCACCAGGGCCTTGTGGCCTTCTTAACAAATGTTAATTTAGCTAAGTCATAACAATTTCTTTGCCTATTTTCCTAGTGGGATTTTTATTTTTTCTCTATTTGTGTGAATTGTTTGTCATAGGATTAAAAATACACTTTCCCAGTATTTTCATGTTTCTTTTCCTTCTGTTTATGGCATTTTTTGATGTTTGCAAGTTTGTGTGTCTATGTGTTAATGTAGTCAAAGTTACTAACTTTTTCCTTCATGTCTTCCTCTTTATACCTCACTCTTTTTACTCGGTTCATTAAAAGATAAATCACTATTTGCCCATCTTTTACTTTCAAGGCTGGTGGTTTAATTATGCTGTTGTTTTTGTTTAATGCTATTACCATCACAGATTTATTCTGATGTATTGTGGGAAGTGAAGACGTAACTTAAACCCAAGATTTATTTTTTCCAAATATTCTTCCAGTATAATTTACTAGATAACCACCCCTTTCCCTTGAAATCTTAAAATACCACTTCTTATCATGTGCTATAATACTAATTACATATATATATATTTAAAAAATTATTATTAAAAATTTTTTTAATGTTTACTTATTTTTGAGAGAGAGAGAGAGTGAGAGGGAGAGGAGCAGAGAGAGAGGGAGACACAGAATCCGAAGCAGGCTCCAGGCTCTGAGCTGTCAGCACAGAGCCCGATGCGGGGCTCGAACTCACAGAGTGCGAGATCGTGACCTGAGTGGAGACCGGATGCTCAACCGACTGAGCCACCCAGGTGCCCGTAAAAAATTATTTTTTGAGATACATCTCATATTATACTATCACATTGCCTTAATTATTATGGTGCCATATGATTTCATATCTAGCAGTGAAAGTTCTTTCCTTTGATTACCCTGATACAATTTCTCAGTTTTATCGGTCTGAGTTTCCAGTTCTACTTTAGAGTCACTCTGTCAGGTTAAAAATAACTGAATTGTACTGAATGACTATATCAATTTGGACATTGTAGTAGAATAATGACCACCCAAAGATGTCCATATCTGAATCCCTAGATCCTATGAATTTGTTACCTTTCATGGTAAAAGGGACTTTGCAGGTGTGATTAAACAAAATATCTTGAGATTATTTTTCTGGATTTCCTGGATTGACTCCATTTTGTAAGAAAAACAATGAGGCAGGAGAGGGAGAGGGAGAGAAGGAGATATGATGGAATTAGAGGACAGAGAGAAACTTGTAGATGCTACATTGTGGGCTTTGAAGCTGAAGGGAATGAGCCAAGGAGAGCAAGTAGATTCTACGGGGCGCCTGGGTGGCGCAGTCGGTTAAGCGTCCGACTTCAGCCAGGTCACGATCTCGCGGTCCGTGAGTTCGAGCCCCGCGTCGGGCTCTGGGCTGATGGCTCAGAGCCTGGAGCCTGTTTCCGATTCTGTGTCTCCCTCTCTCTCTGCCCCTCCCCCGTTCATGCTCTGTCTCTCTCTGTCCCAAAAATAAATAAACGTTGAAAAAAAAAAATTAAAAAAAAAAAAAAAAAGAAATAACTGACATTATTACAATATTGAACTTTTCTTTCAAGAACATCATATGCCACAGCTTTGATTCATATCGTTGTTTTGTGTCCATCAAGTGAAGCTTTTGTTTGTAAAACGAATGAATGTTCTATATTTCTTGTGAAGTTAACTCCTAACAATTTAGATGTTATTGATCTTACTATTAATGGAATTTATCATTGTATTGTAACTAGTTATTTATGATACTTAGGAAAGGTATCACCACTTTTGTTAGTCTATTTTCCTTAATTTTTCTGATTTCCTGCCTTTTAAAAAATTCCTACTTTTATTTTTATTAATTCGTGCTTTCCTTAAGTTTGTTTCAGATTTATGTTGTGTTTACTTTAGAGTTGAATGACCAGTTTGTTTTCTTTTTTTTCCTTCTCATTTAGCATTGAAAATAGTTGGTGTTCTGGTTTCCTTTTGATAGATTCTGCACTGTCTTATGTTTTGATCTGTAGTGTTCTTCTTTTAATTATTTTTAACTATTCTCGAATAAAGAATTTTAATTGGCACTGACTAAAGATTTATTCACATGAGAGTATTTTTGTTGATGTTGTTTTAAATTTATTTTGCTTCTGTTTTTTTATTGTATGTATAAAAGGTACATATATGATTTTAAATTGTTAAAAATAGAGGATTTTTTAACTTGTAAGCTAATAACATTTCATCCATTTTTCTAAATATTCTATGGGAATGTAACTCTAGTTTGATCAATATCAATTGAATGTACCATATTAGGATTATAGTACAGTATCTCTGATTTCTCTTTGTATGTATTTATATTTGCCCCCCCTTTTTTTCTTACTTTCAAACTTTGTGAGCTTCTTGTATATTGTAAACAGAGTATAGCTGGACTTATTTTTAATTCAATCTAATCATTTTTAAAGGCAATGAGACTTGAATTAAAGCAGTAATAGATGAACATGACCAGATGCCTTTGAGAGAGATTTTAGGAGGTAGAATTGACCTGACCTGATGACTTTGGTTGCAGTAGGTAGAAAGTCAGGGATGACTTTTCAATCTTCTATCTTATACAGAAGAATGAGAAGAACACTGTTATGTGGACTAGGTATACAGAGATTTTGTAGGGATTTTTAATGGATCTGTTTGAGGTGCCTGTGTAACACGCAAGTTGGGCATATCCAATAGGCATCAGATGAAAAGATTTGGAGCTCAGGCATGTGATAAAAGCTAAAGTTTTATTGACAGAAAGACAGAGTTTTTCTTTTTAATAGAAATTGGACTGAACATGCTTGCAGTTTGAAGAGAACAAGTGTAGATTGAAGATAAAAGGCAAAGAGGGATTCATTAGTGGACGATAATCCTGGATCATGGGAGGGACAGTGAATCTATAGCAGCGGTAGGAGCATTTGTCTCTCAAAAGGGAAAGGACTTTTTGGGAAAGGAAGATTAGCATAAAAGTACATTTTTGGGAGGGGGTTGGGAAAGCAGAGGAGGAAAGGGAGAGATCGTTTATTCCTGGTTATTTGTCCGAGTCCTTTAAATTATGGTGGAATTCTTGCCGAGTCTCGCTACTTACCTACCAACAATGTAAGATTCACATACTACCTGACAAATTGAAGAATTTGAGGACAGCCTGATGTCTCCTGCTATCACAGACAAGATTTCTGTGCTTAAGTTTCTGTTTTGGATATGGTGTGGGGAGGTCTCTATGCTGCTTCTGTTTTATGAAAGCAGACAAAACAATGTCAGCTGATGAGGAAGAAGACAGAGGTAGAGCAGTAGATTTGTTGGGATAGTGATAATTTGAAATGAAAAAGGGAGATGGTTTGGAGCGAGGATAGGTTTTTGTGTGCATCCTTGACAACCCAGAGGCCAAAATGGCTTGCAGAGCGAAGACTGTAATATCTCCACAAATACTCACAGCAATGGAACAAGCACGCACCTCAGACCAGTGGTTTTATTTATTGGTGGTCATCTGCAGATAAGACAGCAAATCAGAAGATAAGGGGTCAGGGACTTAAGGGTGTTGGGGAGACTTACGTACTTTACGGTTCAACGTTGTAAAAGAATAGACACACAGGCATGTGCATAAATACTAATTGTATAGTTCAATGAGCTTTTATAAGGCAAACACAACTGTGTATCCATCACCAGATCAAGAAATAGAAACCCTTCTACACGGTAGAAGCATCTCCTTCACAATAGAAGAGTGCTATCTTCTCCAAAAGGAGTCACTATTCTGACCCTACCACTATACAAGATTAGTGTGTGTGTGTGTGTGTGTGTGTGTGTGTGTGTGTGTGTGTGTATAATTTTTTTTTTAAATAATAAGTTGTAGAATTTATTTTTTGTATGTAGCAACAGTCCATACTTGCTTGTTGTACATTGTATTGATATACCTAATCCTAGTCTATACATTTTGGCTTCTACAAACAGTGCTCCTAGGAATATCATTAAGTTCATATGTATATATTTTTGAAGAGAATATATAGGTGGAACTGGAACTGTTGAGTCATAGGATATACATATATTTAGTGTTAATTGATACACTGGCAGCTTTCTAAAGGCCAGGAAAGTAGCAGTGTCTGACAGTTTCTGTCGCTTTACATCTTCAGCAACACAAATTTTACATATTCTGGGAGGTTTATAGTGGCATCTCATTGTGATTGAGTTTCTCACATCGTCCATATTATTCTATTGCATTGTACGTGTTCAAGGTTTTACTTATTTTCCATGTTTTTTCCCTCATCTTTTTAACTAATCTTAGGTGTCCTTTGTATATTTTGGACATGAGTCTTTTTTCAGGGATGCTTTTCCATAAACACCTTTTCTCAGTCCATGGCTTGCTTTTTCCCTCCTCTCACTGATGTCTTTTAATGAGCACAATTCTTAATGTGTCTCTATTTATGTTTTCTTTATTGCTAGGGTTTTTTGGGTCTTGTTGGGAAATTCTTGCTTATTCCAAGACTAAGAAGTTATTTTCTTCTGTTTCTTCTAGAAGCTTTATTGTTTTCATCTTTCACATTTAGATCTAGAATTCATCTTGAATCTATTTTAGATTACAGTGCAAGGAAGGGATTAATATATATGATTTTCTGTTGACCGAGCACCGTTTATTGACGATAATATTCTTTCCCCCAATGTTCCAGTGCAATCTTTGTGATGATTGAAGTGACTATGTAAATGTGGGTCTGTTTGTGACTCAATATTATGTTTTTCTGGTTTATTATATATTAGTCCATCGAACATCACTATGATTATTGTAACTTCAATAAGTTTTGAAAATCCTCCAGCTTTGCTTTTCTTCTTCAGGATTATCTCTTGTCTATTTTGGCCCTTTGCACTTCTAAATACAGTTAGAAACAGTGTCTCTAATGCCAACCCAAGAAAAAAACCTACTTGCATTTCTATAGTGCTTCTGTTGAATATATGAATTACTGGGGTGAATCAGCATATTTATAGTATCAGACTTTCTAATCCCTGAATATGGCATGTCCTTCCATTTTTTATTACTTCAATAATGTATTATAGATTGTCATATAGAGAAAATGAATATTTGTGTGAGATTTCTTCAGTATTTAATATTTTAGATATTTCAAATTGTATCTTTTAAAAAAATGTCATCTCCATTTTATGTAGTGTCATATAAAAATACAATTAATTTTTTATATTGACTTGGTATACATAGACTTTAAATAATAAATTTCCTATTAATACTGATGGGTTTTCTCTAGATTCATTTGGATTTTCTAGACTATAATAAAATGTTATCTAAAAGTAATGGCAAATATGTCTCTTCGTTTCCAAAGTTTATATATCCTATTTGTTTGTAGTTATTAATTTTAATGGTTAGAACCACCAGTAGAATGTTGTACAGAAGTGGTGATAGTGATGTTCTTCTCTTAATTTGAATCTCGGGGTGAAAGTTTCTATATTTCGGGACACCAGGGTGACTCAATCGGTTGAGTGGCTGACTCGTGAATTCGGCTCAGGTCATGATCTCATGGTTGTGAGACCAAACCCCACATCACAGTGTGGAGCCTACTTGGGATTCTCTCTCTCTCTCCCTCTCCCTCTGCCCCTCTCTCCTGCTTGCTCTCTCTCTCTCTCTCAAAATAAATAAACATTAAAAAAAGAGAAAGTTTCTATATTTCACTATTAAGTATAAGTTTGTTAAAAGATTTTGTAGATACTTTTTCAGAATAAAGGCATTTTTTTCTGGTTAGTTTACTAAGAGTTTTATTATAACTGACTTTTACGAAAGGTTTTTTTCTACTTCTTTTGAGATGATTATACATTTTTTCATCTTTTTTCTGCTATTGTGATAAGTTATAAAATGAATTTAAATATTAGACCAGTCTTATATCCCTAGAATAGTCACATTTCATTGGGTTATGTTATCCCTTTCATACATTTTGCATTTAGCTGCCAATAATTTAAGATTTTAGTATCTATGTTGTTTAGACAGCCTTTCCTATAGTTTTCCTCCCTTGAATGCTTTTGTTAAGTATTTATATATTTTATTCAAAACATAAAAAGGTTATAAAGTTTGTCTATTTTTTTCCTGAACTCTAAAAGAGTTTGTGTGAGACTGATATGTTTTTTAACATTTTTAACATTTTGAAAGGCAGAGACAGACAGAGCACAAATGGGGGAAGGGCAGACAGAGAAGGAGGCACAGAATCCGAAACAGGCTCCAGGCTCCAGGCTCTGAGCTGTCAGCACAGAGCCCGACGCGGGACTCGAACTCACGAACCGCGAGATCATGACCTGAGCCAAAGTCGGCCGCTTAACCGACTGAGCCAACCAGGCGCCCCGAGACTGATTTTTTTTTTTTTTTTAATTTTGGTCCTAGAGATAGATTTCTTTTGGGAGATGATTTAATTAATTAATTAATTAATTAATTGAAGGTGCCTGTGAGCAGGGGAGGGGCAGAAAGAGACTGAGAGAGAGAATCTTAAGCAGGCTTCATGCCCAGCGTGGAGTCCAATCCTGAGCTCCGTCTCACAAACCACGAGATCATGACCTGAGCTGAGTCAAGAGTGGGGCACTCCACCAACTGAGCTACCCAGGTGCCCTGGGGATGATTTTAAATTATAGATTCTATTTCTTACTGTGTTAGTTATGCTGGTTTTTTTTTTTTCAAGATTATATCCATTTTATTAGTGGCATAAAGTTACTCATAAACCTAATTTTTATCTTTTTAATATGTGTGGGATCTAAGGTGATATGTTTTAATTATAACCATTAGTAATATTTCTTGACCATTCCTGTTAGAGAATGCTTTTAACTTTTTATTTTAGAATAAAGATTTTTTCTAAATAAAGAATATACTTTTAATTTTGTTGATTTTGTATCTTAAATGCTTATTTTATCTCTGCTCTCATTTTTATTATTTCCTTCATTTTAGCTAGTTTTGGGTTTAATTTGCTAAGTTTTTTTCAATCTATCCTTCCTAAAACGGATGTTTTGATTGTAGAGTTTCAGCCTTCTGTTTTATGTGCACTTGAGATTATATATTTTTCTCTAAGCACCGTTGTCGTTACATCCCATAAACTCCGATGGATACTATCTTCATTATCATTCACGTGAAAGTATTTTCTAATTCCCCTTGTGATCTTTACTGTTTTTTGGCTCATGATTTATTTCCAAATGGTGTATTTGTGTGCTGTGTGTTTCTTGTATTTTTGTTTGTTTGTTTCAATGCCTAACTTAATTCCACTGCTGTCTAAAACCTCATGAATGTATTCAGTTTTTAAAAATACTTGAAGCAGGGGTGCCTGGGTGGCTCAGTTGGTTGATCTTTTGACTTCAGCTCAGGTCATGATCTTGTGGTTCATGAGTTCCAGCCCTGCATTGGGCTCTGTGCTGACAGCGTGGAGCCTGGAGCCCACTTCAGATTCTGTGTCTCCCTCTCTCTCTCTGCCCCTCCCCTGCCCCTGCTCACACTCTGTCTCTCACTCTGTCAAAAATAAATAAACATTAAAAAAATTAAAAATTTAAAAATACTTGGAGCTTTGTGTAGGGTAAGTTAAATTTGAATGCATTCTATTAACCAATATGAATGTATTTCTGTAAGCACAGTTCTATTGAAATAAAGTTTTAAAAAGAAAAAAAAAAGAAAAAAAATACCTGAAGCTTTTTTTATGATGTGATATCTCAGCAAATGTAGCTATTTGGTAAGAATGGGTATTCTTCATCGTTGTCTAAAGTGTGCTATGTATGAAAATGAAGGCAATTTTCTACATGGTTTTGTTTGTTTCTCTTAATGGAAGCATTGCTCTGCTGTAAACTATTTCATCATAACTAGAAGCAGAAGTGAGGGCAGCAGAATACGGAAGTATTTTCTTAGGGCAGCAGAATATGGAAGTATTTTAAGAACTAGAATGTGTCTGATTTTGTACGTTGCAAATCCCTCAATTAGTAAATATTCATCAGTAGCCTACTGAATGCTTAACATTGTAACACTATGGGTTATGTACCCAATAAAATAAAATGTCAAACATAGTTCCTAATGTCTAAAATGCTGCATGTGGTTGGAAGTCTAAAATAGGAAAGAAACAGATTAAATATTTTAGCTATGAAGCATTTCCTGCTAATTAGAAGGGGGAAATGGAGCCTTTCTAAAGAACATTTCTCCAAGTTATCACCTTAAACATGATCAAAACTGGAATCATTAAGAGTCAAACAATGTAAAATTATGTGACTCCTGATGTGATGTATAGGTGACAGCATCTCTTGTGAAATATAATTACCAAACATTTTTAAAAAGAATTTAATAAATATTTTTGATCTATTATCTTTTTATAGAAAATTCAAGAGGTAGATGAACCTTTTAAATTATAGCATGGGGTACTAAGAGGATGAATCCAGGTTGTAGGGCATTATTAAACATCCTTGGTTAAGTATCTTCAAAAAGATTTTTGAATATTTCTTGACCAAAAAAAAAAAAAAAAACAAAGCAAAACAAAAACAAACTTAAAGACATATAACAACTAAATGCAAAGCATAAATCATGAACTCTGGTTTAACAAAACCAGCTATATTATTTGAGAAAATTGCATGAATTAAAATATAGACTTGATTTTAGATTACAGCATTACTTTTTACCATTTATTTATTTTTGAGAGACAGAGAGAGACAGAGCACCAGCAGGGGAGGGGCAGAGAGAGAAGGAAACACAGAATCTGAAGCAAGCTCCAGGCTCTGAGCTGTCAGCACAGAGCCCAATGCGGGGCTCGAGCCCAGGAACCACAAGATCATGACCTGAGCCAAAGTTGGATGCTCACCTAAGTGAGCCACCCAGGCTCCCCCTTTAGCATTATTTTTATAGGCATGAAAATGGTATTGGGACCATGTAGGGGAATATCTTTACTTTTAGGAGATGTATGCTGATGTACTTAGGGATAAAGTATCATTATATCTACAAATTATTTTCCAAAAAATTAGCAAAAAAATAACAAAAGTATGTCAGTTATTACATTTAGATGGCGAATACATGGGTAGTTATTAAACTGTTCATTTTCCTTTTCTATATGTTTAAAAAAAACAGCTAAAAATATTTTAAGGTTGGGTATGGGGTATTACTGGTTAATCAAAGGGAGCCATGAGTGTGAGCCGAATTGATCAGTAGTGAAGATTTCAGTGAGGATTCGGGGATTTTGGTTGAGCTTTCAAAACTGGGACGAAGTTAGGTAGATGGAATAAGGGAGGCTGGTCATGCCTGAAAGGCAAGTAACGTAACCAAGTCAAGAGATTATGACACGTGACATGTCACTTTTGACTTGCTTCACTTTACAGTCACTATTGGGAGCTTTTCACTAAGCGTGACAAGCTGGCTGTCTGAAACTTTACTTATGATTTGGTTATAGTAATATCAAGTTTACCTAAATAAGAGAGGTTCTGTGTTCATTGGGAGATTTTGGAGGAGTCTGTTTTAATGTCTTACTCTAAGTATTCTGAATCATGACATTATTTGCCAGTTCCTTCACCAAAGATTCTATTTTAAGGATCACTTCATTTCTCTGCTCAGAGTGTGTATGGTGTTCTTATGCGTATGGTGAACTGGGAAAAATACAATTTCTATATGTTCATCATTGCTCTGTTTCTCCTTACAAATATTGAAGAATCAGAAAGCTACTAATTTGTTAATATCCTCAAAGCTTTCAGTGATTATTTCAGGGTCTCACTGCCTCACAATATACGTTAAATTTTCTTAGTGAAACTTCTTTATGTTGCTCGACCATATTACCTACAGCCCCTCCCTCTTTCTTTCCCAAGGTCTTCTGCATCCCCGGTCCAAATAATCATAATGATAGCTCTGCACTTGGTCTCTTACCTTCTGAATAATAGCGGCACCTAGCACTTACACTGTATTTGGTTTTCCATCTTCAAAATGCTTTGCAATCAGCGACTAGCTGGGCTCTCTTACCCGTGAAATTTATTTCTTGATGACAGAAGGAACAAATTCTTGGCATCTGGCTATGCCCACTATTGCCACCATGGAGCAGAGAGGAAATCAGTGCTGTGGATGAAGGAAGAGGTTAGGGGTCAGGAGATTCGTGTCCTATTTTTGACTCTGTGCTTGACTTACGCACATACTGGCTCAAGACAAGCAATTGCTCACTGTAAATTTTACCACCTGTAGGAGAAGGAGGATGGGATCCACACTGAAAAGATGAGAAGCTCATCGGCCACAAATAAGATGCCTTGAATTTGTAGTGGGACTCTGGTGCCTGCTAAAACCGTCAACAGAGGGATATATGAACACAATCTTTTCTTGGTGTGGTGTCTCCTATTAAAACACTAAGTTTCTGAAATTATATGGTGATCCTCACTATCTTTACTTACTCTCTTTATAAGTCAACAAGTCCAGAGAAAGAGATAACCCAATGCTAGACCCGATTAGCAACATTCAGTGAATTATGCACACTTTCCCTATGCCACAGTCATCATGGTAGCTTTTAACAGTTATTAAAAAAAATGAGAATTTGTAGTGACATATATGGTAAGACTTAATGATCAAATTGAAAGTCTTCTTTCATCTAATTTTATGTATTTTTTTTCTGTTTTTAGTGCAACTAGGGGAGTAAATGATAAGATATCTGTTAATGCTGAAGAAACGAAGGCAATGAAGAAGAACATTAGATAGTGACGGTAAGAGTGACAGTAACTCAGAAAAAGACAACTGTGTTTATCTGGGTATCTGTTTTGATGTGCAGATTAATACCTATTTCCCATTTCAAGCCAGATGTTATTAGGATTCGAACACTTGTCTTCAATGGAATTCGTGTATCGATGTGTCTCTCTCATGCGGCAAAATATCTCCTGAAGGTATTTTTTTACTTGAACATGTCCTTTTACAGAAAGGCAAGATGATTAATATTAAGCATGCTGACGTTTATTTGATTGCTCTTAAAAATGAAAGCGATACTTTTTCTAAAGGAGGTAAAATACTCATTTAGGGAATTCGGAAGAGAAAATTTGGGGAGATTTTTGGAAAAAGGAAGAAATCTTTCTGTGATTTCATGTTGGTTAGAAAATAATTATATAAACGTGCAGAAGGTGGCTTCCACAAATTTTTTCTCCCCATTACATGGGGAGAGGCAATTTCTGTCGAACAAGGGGCACTTAATACACGTTCTACTTACACGCAAGTCCCATTTGGGAGAGCGATTTAAGGGAGGCTTATAAGGTCAATTAGTGAATGTTTTAGTTTTCCAGAATATTAGCTTCCACATGCCAATTTAACCGTATTTACATGTACTCTGAGGTGGCAGCTAATGTGAAAAAGAACGTTGTGATAAAACCTGAAAAATGAAGAAAGAGAACCAGACGTTTTTATTTAACTAAATACCTAATACCCTTATTTTCCCATTTCAAATCAGCACACGTATTTACCTGGTGTTTAGGCCAGATCAGAGACCAACTCCTTCATGTATTCACTTTTGTAGGTTTGTGGTTAGTCATGACATAGTGATTTTTCTCAAATCCACGGTTACATTTAAGAGAATCATTACAATTATTTTTTTGCCCACTTTATTCTCTCAAACATTTGGATCGAATAGGAAGAGCGCTAACCATCTTTCTCCTCAAACACAAAATGACATGTTTCTTATCTCCTTTATATTAATGTACTGGTACAAATTAGCAAATTATACCTATGTTACAATGTGGGAGCATAACATAGACTACTGATGTGCTTGTTCTCAGAATTTGTTGGTAGAACTAGAATTTAGGCTGAGGCCTCTGACTTTTCCAACTGCTATCTGCTAATTTTCTTGGGAAAGTACGCACTCCAAACAAAAGTATTACATAGCTGTACTCATTTGGTAACCAATGTTTTTATCTGCATTGATTTGATTTCATTGGATAAGATAGAGAAAACTCTACTAGGAATGAAAAGGAATCTAATACAACATAAGAAGACTTCAGCTGCCTGGGTGGCTCAGTTGGGTGAATGTCCAAGTCTTTATTTTGGCTCAGGTCATGATTCCAGGGATTGAGCCCTGATTGAGTCAGCGTGGAGCCTGCTTGAAATATTCTCTCTCTCTCTCTCTGTTTCTCTCCTACTTGTGTGCGTGTGTGCATTCTCTTTCTCTTTCTCTGATATAAAAAAAAAAAGACTTCATTTGGTACAATAATGCTTTCCACTTCAGTTTTTGTGATTTTTGCTTATTCTATAAATTTTTGGGTACCTCTTTATTAAAAAAAATTTTTTTGAATGTTTATTTATTGGTGAGAAAGAGAGCGAGCGTGCATGCGAGAGTGTGAGTGGGGAAGGGGCAGAGAGAGGGAGACACAGAATCCGAATCAGGCTCCAGGCTCTGAGCTGTCAGCCTAAAGCTGATGCGGGGCTCGAACCCACAAACTGTGAGATCATGACCTGGGCTGAAGTCAGAGGCTTAACCCACTGAGCCACCCAGGCGCCCCCTTGGGTACCTCTTTAAACAGAAAATTCGAATGTTAAGCCTAAATAAATCTATATATTTTTATTTAGTATAAATGGCTGGTATGGCTGCTCTCCCAATAAGATAATTTCACATTAGCGTTTTACTGCTGAAACTTGTTTTTAAAGCAAAATACGTTCTTCCGTCAAAACACGCACTGACTCAGCCTCCTCATGGACTTCCTCTGTACTTTGGTAGCACCTAGCTCCTGGGTGGTTTTGGCAACGGCCCCACCCATGTTTCACCTGGGCTTCTGTGGACCGTGGCTGACAATCAGTGTACCATCTTAACCACCACACGGAACTTGAACGGTTCATGTTCATAAACAATGTGCAGCTGGGACCTGGCTCGAGAAATGATCATAAATTTTAAGCAGAAGGAGTTCAGTCTTGTGGCCCCAAAATTGGTTGTTTATTCTTCTGAACATTGTAAAGAGCGACATTTCATGCCTATTAGAAACCCAACGTTCTTCCCAGAGTTCGTAAAGGGCGTATTGAATGTAGGGCATATTGCAGCCAAGGTCTTGGAGAGGCAGAACATGCTAATGGCGGAAGAAATCAAACCTGATGATTCGTAGTTAATTACTACTCGTTGACTCTCCATATTTATATTGGTAAGAGCATCACTCATGGGCGAAGATCCGTAACATGGGACCCCCCCCCCCCCCCCCCCCCCCCCCCCCGCCCAAAGCCTATGTTTTAAGACCACAGGTCATGGGCTCATACTACTGTATCCATGAAAAAGTAAGGAAAAAAAAAAAAAAAAAGAAGCAATCTCATTTCCCCCAACAGATGTGTATGTGTTCCTGAAGAGTACAGGCTTTTCAATCAAGAAGTGGAATATTTTGGTTTGATAAGGTTTTTCTAAATAACATTTCCTGATAGATACTTGATAAACAGAAATTGGAGGAACTCGTAAGAAAATTTACTTTTAAGTAAAAGAAGGATAAATATCATTTACCCCTATGGGACTTATACAGACTTTATATGTGTGTCTGGCTTCATATGTGTTTATATCAGAATGTTAGTAGTGTGTGTGATTATTTTCTTTTTTTCCTACTCTTTAGTAGAGTTTGGGTTATGAAATCAGAGATCTGAAATTGAGTCCCAGCTTTGCCACTTCCTAGCTGTGTGACTGGCATAAGTCAACCTTTGTAAGAATCTGTTGCCTCAACTTTAATTTTATATAATTATACTAGCTTCCTCATAAGGTGGTTGTGAGAATTAATGCAATGACATAAAGCATCCAAGGTATACAGGTCATTTAAAATATGTTCCTTACTATTGTAGCTTTTATCTGTATTTCCTATGGTTAGCCTGCACACATTTTGTAAAACAGGAACCCCAATAAAAATCATTCACTTACAAAACTCATATGAAGGGACGCCTGGGTGGCTCAGTCAGTAAGCGTCGGACTTCGGCTCATGTCATGATCTTGCGGTTCGTGAGTTCGAGCTCCGCGTTGGGGTCTGTGCTGACAGCTCAGAGACTGGAGCCTGCTTCAGGTTCTGTGTCTCCTCTCTCTGTCCCTCCCCTGCTCATGCTCTCTCTCTCTCTCTCTCTCAAAAATAAATAAACATTAAAAAAACCTCATATGAGCATTTGTTTTTGCTCTACCTGCTTTCTCAGTTGAAAATGTCAGCTTTAGTTATTGTATACTCATGTCTGTAATGAGTGATCAGTTTTGACAAATGCGTGCTGAATTCTTCATGTCTTCTTTATTTCATTGCTCTTCTAGTTAGATTTTAGATTCTTCTTATTAGATTTACTAATATTTAAAGTATGTTAACCTATGTTGAGTTGAAATACATTATTTTATGTATATGTATGTAAGCATATGTATATGTGTGTATGTATGTACATACATGTATGTGTGTAAATATATATCTCAAATTTCAGGTCTTCACTAATTAGACGATGAAAAAATGCCTTAATATAGTTGAATAAAATTAAGAATAATCAAGTGATTCAAAAACATTTAGGAATTATTTCCATTTGATCAGCCATTCAGGTTTATACACAAACTTTCCTACAAAGTAGGCTGCTGCTATATATGTTTAAAGGGGATCGGCATTTGGCTAAAGCTTGTTGCACAAGAAAAGCCCATTTCACAGTCTATTCACACCTGACTTTATGGCACTTCACCAAGGAAGGGCAAAACAGTTTAGACATACACAATAAGAACCAACTTGAACCTTATTTAACTTCCAAACCTTCTAAATTTCTTTAAGGCTCAGATAATTCCCACAAAGTCTTGCCTCACTTCCTTCCTGCACTCACCATGTGCCCTCTGGGAAATCAAACCACATACTTACTGGAAGAAACAAACACTACCTATTTGTTTCTATACAATTTAGGGTTTCCACATTTTAAGAAAATTTAAAGAGAGGGTTAAGATTTTTTTTTCTTAAAATAGTAACTTTACCAATAATACCTCAATGAGATAAATTAGGATATATATTTAATGCTGATTTTCCATATTCTTTTAGTTTTGAATGCCAACAGCCAGAAAAAAAAAAAAGCATGAAGTGTAATGTCAAAGTTAAAAGGTTCATTTTCATGTATGGCTTGGGATATTATATTTTATTCACCACTAAGGAAAAACATATAGTTTCTCATATAATTAACAAAACTCATATTCACCAAAAGCCATTAACAAAAAAGCTAAATGGAAGTATATGGATTGTCTTCAGTGTTCAGTAGCAGAGAATGTTCAACAGACACTTTCTAAATAACAATGTTGCAATTACACCTTGCATTTGTGGAGTACTTGTCTTATACACATATCTGTAGGTTTCTATGCTTATTGATAAAGAAAACAAATTTATACCAAAGTAGGATATCTTTAATTTTTTTTAATGTTTATTTATTTTTGGGACAGAGACAGAGCATGAGTGGGGGAAGGGGCAGGGAGAGAGGGCGACACAGAATCCGAAGCAGGCTCCAGGCTCTGAGTTGTCAGCACAGAGCCCGACACGGGGATCCAACCCACAGACCATGAGATCATGACCTGAGCCGAAGTTGGACGCTCAACCGACTGAGCCACCCAGGCGCCCCAGGATATCTTTAAATGTAAACCCTAAAAAAATTTGAAGGTAGGAAATGGTGAAATAATTAATCATATAATATCCCTGATACTTAGACTAGAAATGGAAGGATCACTAAAGTTTAGGAAGTCTGGAAACAGTACTATGCCTGATCTAAATCCATGCTTGCTCTCTGATCAGAAATGAAACTGATTAGGGGTGCCTGGGTGGCTCAGTCCATTGAGCCTTCAACTTCTACTCAGTTCATGATCTCACAGCTTGTGGGTTCAAACCCCCAGTCCGGCTCTGTGCTGACAGCTCAGAGCCTGGAACCGGCTTCGGATTCTGTGTCTCCCTCTCTCTCTGCCCCTAACCCACTCGCATTCTGTCTCTGTATCTCTCAAAAAAAAAAAAAAAAAAAAAAAACATTAAAAAAAATTAAAAAAAAAAAAAAAGAAATGAAACTGATTAATGACAGGAGAAACCCCAGCAGAACAGTTATCTGTAAAGGGAATTCACAGCCTTATAAATGCAGGGCTTAACCTTAAGCACCACAAGAAGATCAACCACAGATTAGTGCCCTGTTGTCTGCACAAGGATTGGTCTAACTTCAAAAATGTATTCTTAAACCAATCTGACAATAAATTTCATATTAAAAAAAAGTAAAGAACTTAGTACCTGCCCCCCCAAATGTATTCTTGCTTTTGAAAATCTTTTTACCTTATATGGAGGTAGTCCCAAAAGTTTCTGGGTACTGGGATCAATGAGCATAGTCAATGTTTCAGAGGACAGACATAAGCATAGGACAAAAATGAAGTATATACATATAAATTTGGTAGAGTAAATAAAGGAAAATGATCTAAAAAGAAAGTAATTTTTTCTTCGTTAATATTTTCAACCTGAAAAATAGATTATATGCATACCCAAATTAGAACAAAAATAATAGGTAACTAGTGGTACTATAGGTAAGACCTATCAGTCACTTTTGATAGTGCCTGTATATATGGTTTTAGTGAAACTATGAAGGATTATTTCCAAGTATTTCATGGAACTAGTTGGAGGGCCTTAGAACTTCAAGTGATCCAGACTTCCTGCAACTACAAGAGTTCTTTTATCATGCCTCAAATATTCACTACTACTTATAGGGGTATAGGTAGTGGCCCTTTGCAAAAATACTCCCATTTTTAAAAATTAAACTTTTGGGGCGCCTGGGTGGCTCAGTCGGTTAAGCGTCGGACTTCAACTCAGGTCATGATCTCGCAGTCCGTGAGTTCGAGCCCTGCGTCCGGCTCTGGGCTGATGGCTCAGAGCCTGGAGCCTGCTTCCGATTCTGTGTCTCCCTCTCTCTCTGCCCCTCCCCTGTTCATGCTCTGTCTCTCTCTGTCTCAAAAATGAATAAATGTTAAAAAAAAAAAGAATTAAACTTTTTTTTCAAGTGTTTTATACATATCAGAAACGCCTACAAATAATAATTGCACTACTGAATAGTTTTTTTTCTTTTCTTTTTTTTTTTTTTTTCAACGTTTATTTATTTTTGGGACAGAGAGAGACAGAGCATGAACGGGGGAGGGGCAGAGAGAGAGGGAGACACAGAATCGGAAACAGGCTCCAGGTTCTGAGCCATCAGCCCAGAGCTGGACGCGGGGCTCGAACTCCCGGACCGTGAGATCGTGACCTGGCTGAAGTCGGACGCTTAACCGACTGCGCCACCCAGGCGCCCCTAGTTTTTTTTCTTAATAAGGAAAATACACAATCAAGGTTCAGATCAAGAAAAAAATCATCACTTGAACGCAAAAGCACCAGTCATTACCAGCCTTCACTGTAAATGCTATCTTGCCTTCTAATGCCATGTATCAGTTATATCTGATTTTGAAATTTACATAGATGAAACCATATTGTGTATACTTCACTATGTGATGGATGGCTTTTTCTGTTCACAAACATTAAGTTTGGGAGATTCATTTATTTTCATCATTATGTGGCATTCCATTGTTTGAACATACCATCATTATTTATTTATTCTACTTTTGCACCTTTTGGTTGCCATACCTTTGTTTCTGTCAGGAATAGCACGGCTCCGAACATTCTTGGTGCACTTTTTGGTGTACATGGATATCCATGGAGAGTTAAGCGCTCCGTCGTAGGCATTGTATGTGTTCCGTAGCAGACACTTCCAAACTGCTTTCCAAAAGGGCTGTATCAATTTACACTCCTAATGGCAATGTATCAGAAGTCCACTTGCCCCACATCTTCATCAACCCCTGATGTTATGATTACTCCCGTGGGCGTGTTGTGGCAACTTATGTTAGTTACAATCGCATTTCCTTGGTGGCCAATTTTAGAACACCCATTTAAATGTTCAGCAGCCTTTTGTTATTCTCTTTTGAGCAGTGCCCGGTCAACATGCTTTTCCATTTGTTAACTGGATTTTACCTTTTCATTGATTTGTAGAGGTTATTTACATATTTGGGGCACATACACATTGTCAGATCTCTGTATCTCTCTCTCTCTCTTTTTCTCTTGGTTTGCAAACCGGCCCTCGTCCAGGCAGGGAAAGGAGATACTGGGGAAAGAGGTCGCTCCACATTGGTTGGTGGCACGTGTAATGAACAAGGGAACTTACATACAAGGTTTGACTTGGGCAGCTGAAGGGCCAGTAATCTACACAACTGCATGCCAAATTTTAAGAGTTTATATAGAATGGTTTAGTCATATTGCCTATACTGTCCAGATGGTCTCAACACCACATCACTATCTCAGGTGTTCTCGGGGCAGCTTCTGGGAGCAGAGAAGGCAAGCAGAACCCACATTCCAAGGACAGCAAAGAGGGTGAGGGGCCTCCAATTTTGCCCAGATACAGCTCCCAGTCAACTAATGGTCATGTTCTCTTGATAACCTTCCCCAACACTCTCTGATATAATTTCCCACTTTTTAGATTGCTTTCTTGCTCTTTTAATTGTTTCTACTGATGAAAAATAAAATTATTAATTCTACTATAGTCCAATGTATCACTTTTTTTCTTCTTTCATGGTTCATGCTTTTGTGTGCTGCTTACCAGAGGTCATGAAGATGGTTTCTGTGTTTGCTTCTAAGAAATGTATTTTCTTGTAGTTACATTAGATTTGCAAAATATTTGAAATTGATTTTTCAGTATGCTATGAGGTAAGAGGTCAAGTCACTCGTTTTTATATGGACATCCAATTGATCCAGCATTATTTACTAACAAATATATAATCTTTAACGCACTGCATTGCTATACCCCTTTCGTCATAAATCAATTCACAATATATGTAGGTCTGTTTCTGGACTTTTGGTTTTTTTTCATTGGTCCTTTTGTCTTTTAACCAATACTGAATATTTTAATCATTGTAGCTTATAATATGCCTTTATATCTGGCTGCGAATGTCCTCCAATATTGTACTCCTTCAAGATCATCTTGGATGTCCTTGTTCCTTTACATTTTCATATGTATTTTGGAATTGACTTTTTAATTAAAATAAACCCTGAGATTTTTTTTTTTTTAATTTTTTTTCAACGTTTATTTATTTTTGGGACAGAGAGAGACAGAGCATGAACGGGGGAGGGGCAGAGAGAGAGGGAGACACAGAATCGGAAACAGGCTCCAGGCTCTGAGCCATCAGCCCAGAGCCTGACGCGGGGCTCGAACTCACGGACCGCGAGATCGTGACCTGGCTGAAGTCGGACGCTTAACCGACTGCGCCACCCAGGCGCCCCAACCCTGAGATTTTTATAGGTATTTAGTTTGCGCAGACAGACCCATTGGGGGAAAATTGATATTTTTACAATATTGAATCAGCACCCTAATGCACGAACATGGTACTTCCTGTTGTTATTTAAAGGAATTGTGCTTAACATTTTTATGTTTCACTATAGCTTGACGCGTGCCTTTCCATAAATGTAGTCCTAGGATTTTTATGTTTTTGATGCAATTACAAATGTTATAACTTCCTAAGTTTCATTTTCTAATTGAAAGCTAGTATATACAAATACAATCGATTTTGTATATTGACTTTGTAAACAGAGAGCTTGATATATTTATTTATTTATACTCTTTTTTAAATATCTTCTCCATAAACAAGTATGTCACCCATGGTTAATACAAATTGACATTTTTCCCTTCCAATTCTTATATTGTTAAGTTAGCTTTTCTGACCTTCTTGTACCAGTTAGGATTTCCGGTACGATGCTGATTTGAAGTAGTGATAGCAGGTGTCCTGTTTTTGCTTTCATCTCAGGGGAAGACACTTCGGTCTTTTACATTTCAGTGTGATGTTTGCTACAGGTTTGTTACATATTAGCATTCTTAACAGAACTTCAGCTCATAAAACCTGTACTTAGGTCATACGTTTTGGTCACCCGTCCTCCTCTTTGCTTCATCTCTATGAGCCAATACTCAGCATCGGGGCCTTTGAACATTTGTGTGTTTAATTTAGATCTGATTTGGCCAAGTAAATTTTACAAGGAAAGCTGTTGTAGAAATTGGTTCATTTACAGTAGAGAAAGAAACTCTCGGCTTAGCTGTTGATTAGTCAGTGTAAAATGGTTTGAACATTCAAAGACACACACACACAAACACAAATGCACACATGCGAGTATCACCTTTATTTATTCATTGAAAGCTTTCTTATGGAAAATTTTAAACATACCCCAAACAGACAGAAAAGTATAGTCAGCACATATTATTTATAATCTAATATTAATAATTGGTCAACTTTATTTCACCTATGAGTTATTTTAAAGCAAATCTGAAATCACATTTTTAAAACCGCAAATTTTGGCATAGATCTCTAAGAAATTAGGATTAAGAAAATAATCGCAGTAACATCATCATGCCTTAACATTTAAAAATTGTTATAACTCTCTAGTATAGTATAGTATAGTATAGTATATTCAATTTCCCTTATTGACCCATAACTATGTTTTATGACTTGTTTGTTGAGTCAATATCAAAACAAATTGCATTTGATTTATATATATCTTAAGTTTGTTTTAGCATAGGACTGTTTTCTTTCTTTTTCTTTTTTTTTTTTTTTTCTTCTGATTTTTGTGTCTGTAGAATTCACATTTTGCATTTGGTCGATTGCAATCCTATGATCTAATTTAACATGCTTTTTAATGTTTTGATTTACCCTACACCGGTAGTTATAGGATCAATGTGATTCAGGTTGGAGTTCTTCTGCTATCGCCTTTAGCTTAAAGGAATTGTTTTTATATATAAATAAACAGACAAATGATAAGCAGACCTCCATTAATGGCACCTTTTATTCTTAGTGGAAAGATTGGAAATCAATGTCATCCCCACTCAAATCAATGACAGTATCCAAAACACTAACACTGAATTGTAGCAGTGATGTCTGTGTATGTCTCCATACATTTCAATTTCTGTGAACGGGTATCATTCTTTCTTGAGTATTGGATGGGTAATGGAGCCTGAGATTTTTGATCCTGGGCTGAATCGAAAGGAAATGGGGGGAAAAAGAATAATGAATTGAGCTTAGGCCTTTTTTGGTATCATTTAGCTGGATATAGAGTCTAGTTGATTTCTGAATAGTTCGAACATTTTAGAAGAGAAGTTAGGAAGCTCTTTGCTTTCACTAGTGTCTTACTAGTGTCTTGAGCTAACTTAAGGCCTTGTTAGCTTTGCTGAAGCTATTGTCAAAGGAAGACAATCAGCCAATTTTCTCTTTTTTATTCTCTTTACCTTTTCAGCTTCTTCCTAACCCCTTCCATCAACCCTAGATCATACCTGGATCAGATTCAATCTAAGGTTAAGGCAGAGAACGACTAAACCAGAGCCAGGCAGATTGAGACAGTGGATGCTCCAAATGGTTTAAGGGTAAGCCTGTACCACATTTTTCTCTTCCCCCACACGTTTCTCTATGAATCTGTGGATAGCACTGACATATTATGGTAAAAGAAGTTCCGGAGGAAGCATGAACAAATCATCACATATTTTGCAATGTATACCTAACCTACATTAGATAATTTTCCTTGAGGAAAGATTAGCAAATATTTGTATGGTTCCCATTTTAAGTGCATCTCAAACTGAACTTTTTGCCTAAATGTCTGTGAATTAAAGAAAATCTACAGGTTAAAAAAAAACTTTGAATATCCAAAGTTTAAATTTGTCATTACTTATTGGAGGCACAATACTTTATTCTTTAAACTAAGATGATTTGAGGGGCACCCGGATGGATCAGTCAGTAGAGCATGTGACTTTTGATCTTGGGGTTGTGGGTTTGAGCCTGAGCCGCACACTGGGTGTAGAGATTATTAAAAATAAGGTTACTTAGGGGCACCTGGGTGGCTCAGTCGGTTAAGCGTCTGACTTCGGCTCAGGTCACGATCTCGCGGTCCGTGAGTTCGAGCCCCACATCGGACTCTGTGCTGACAGCTCAGAGCCTGGAGCCTGTTTCAGATTCTGTGCCTCCCTCTCTCTGACCCTCCCCCGTTCATGCTCTGTCTCTCTCTCTCTCTCTCTCTCTCAAAAATAAATAAACGTTAACAAAATTAAAATAAGGTTACTTGGATAAAAATGCTGGCAAAATCTTAACCATAAATACAATGATATTGTAGATAAATAACCATTCCAATTAAAAGCTCTCGGTTCCTGATTGGATTGGGTGAAATGGAAACTATATTTTGAAAATACCTTTAACCTTATTTCTTTCACACTGATTCGGAAACTATAAATTCCACAAATAGCATTCTGTTGACCACTTTATTAAAGAAAAAGCAAAAGCAAAGCCTCACATTACCAAACCACTTATTTCTTATTTGAAAGTGTTCAATGGAGTTGGTGATTTGGCAGGGACCTCTTCTTACTTGAGTTGGGTGTTGAGTATATTGAAATTTGTGTAATTTCCAGGTGTTACATTGCTAGGGCTGTGTCACAGCCTTGCCACCAAGTGTAAATACCATCCTACAAACCAGAGGGCAAATACTAGGGAACAGAAAGTTTATTTATAATGGATTTTTACCTATTCATTTTATATTGTTTTTGTTGAGACTTTTGGCTCGTACAATTTTTCCACCTTCTGCTTATGTAGCATTTAATTTACTAATTGTCATTAATTATCATCATTGTATTTATTATTCCCAATATCCATATTTTTACAAAGTAGTGATGACATGATTACTTTCTGTATTTACTCCAAGGTATTTCAAAATGCACATTTGTCATTTACCATTTATTTTGAGACTCTGTCTTTTATCATATGAATTTGGTTTCTCTTACTTAGCCTTTTTTTCCCCCTCAGGATTGGATTGTGGTAAGGTCTGGGGATACTGAAACACAGTAGATTGTGCATGGTCTAATACTGTTGCTTTATTTTGCATGTTCTCACTCATTTGTTTGAAAATTGTTATTTGGTTTTTCTCTTTTAATTAGCAGTTTGACATTAAAAGTAACTTTTACTCAAAGTAAAATTCATTTTACAGGTTTTAATAACTTTACATATTTAATTTGTAACCTATGCAGAGAAACTTTGCAGTGAGATTTGTCTTGATGTCTTAAATTTGTAACATGTAAGGAAGTGTTTCAATAATATGTATTATTGAAATACACTACGTAAGTTTAATATATACATTATTGAAACACACTATATATATGTCTACTGACCAATATGCTTATTTTTTAAAAAAAATTTTAACATTTATTTATTTTTGAGAGAGAGAGAGCACAAACAAGGGAGAGGCAGAGAAAGGGAGACACAGAATGCAAGCAGGCTCTAGGCTCTGAGCTGTCAACACAGAGCCCGACGTGGGGTTCAAACCCACTGACCACTAGATCGTGACCTGAGTCGAAGTGGCACGCTCAACCTACTGAGCCCAGGCACCCCTATGCTTATTATAATTAAGATTAAGATATTCTTGTCACCAAATTTAAGGTTATAAATGTGGTCAAATAACCATGATTAGTTTAAGGAAAGATACATAAAGCAATATGTTCTGGATATAGATTGTAAAGCAAATATTTTTTTTAAAAAAATTTGTTTTAATGTTTATTTACTTTTGAGAGAGAGAGACAGAGTGTGAGCGGAGGAGAGTCAGAGAGGGCAGACACAGACTCTGAAGCAGGCTCCAGGCTCTGAGCTGTCAGCACACAGCCCTATGCGGGGCTTGAACTAGTGAACCGCAAGATCATGACCTGAGCTGAGGTTGGATGCTTAACCAACTGAGCCACCCAGGTGCCCCTGTAAAGCAGATATTTTAACGTAAATTATTCAGAAGAAAGGCTCGATAGCTCACATATATGTGTTTTTTTGCAGGTAAGATAGTGTGCACATAAACTGACACTACATGACAAGTAAACACAATTTTGTTGAATGATTTTGAAAGACAATATTTACAGATAGTGGGTGTTTATTTTAAGCTGTCAAACCGTCTTTGTTTTCAAATAAACTCTTAGGCAAATACCCAATACTTCAAAGGGATAAAACTTAAAATGGCTGGGTTGGAAATGAGATGGATGGTTCATAGATAGAGTTGCTTGGATCCACCTTGCGCTCTGGGCTCTAATGTCTGGACTTTAAAAATGACCTACTAACAGAATGTTAAAATAACAGAATTCTAAGTGATCGAGAATCATCAACTTCAGTATCATCCAAAAGATGTGTTTTGAAATACTTTTGTTATTAGATACTCTCTGCAAACTGGAATCTGTGGTCAATATGTCTGGGAAACACTTTATGCACAGTATATTCTTATTTGGGAACTATTTAATGCATGTTAACATATTAGTGGCTCTGAGGCATCACACAGTAAGCAAACAACTATTTCACTGAATTTTCAAAGAGAAGCTTCCCCAAAGTATTTAATGACATATTAAATATATATTTTAATTTCCGTAATATTAATATCCTAAAGAATGTCTGCCACAGAACATAATTTTCTGATAAAATAATCATCCTTTGGTCTAATTCAACACTTAGATTCAACAATTGCTTTTACTGTGTCTCAAAATATAGTGATTCAAATTATGATTGTATAATTTGGAAATGGGACACTGACTATCACTCTGGGAAAGCTATTTCATATTTGGACAATTCTAATGGTTACAAAGTTTTATTATAAGGATTATTTGTTTCAATGAGATATTTCAAAGAGTTAGACAGCTGTAGCATATTTTCACCTAAAAATCATTTCTGTCACTCATCTGAATGTTCTTCATCCTGCTTGAAATCTTAAATTCATGAATATTCACAGAGATCCTTGGATGAGATATGTGCAACTATTTCAATTGCGAAAGGGACTTGCCAACAACTATAAACTTGAAGACAATTAAAGACAGTGATTTGAATCAGCAACATATATGATTTACCCTTACCTCGGAATATATGTTTTACATTTGAGGTTTCAGACCTGGCATCGTCTGGTTTGGAGACACTGATCTCAAGTGACTTTTTGGTGATTGTGCTGAACTTGGAACCATGTGACAGCACGCAGATGGTACAAGGTCTACCTGAATACCTACTGTATATAACCTGTGTTTTTAGGAACTTAAGATCTATGGCATTAGGTTGAAAAAGTTAATCACTTGAAGTCCATGTACTCTATTGTGGTAATACTCTCTAGAAACCGAAATGCATTCGTTTTATTTATTAATCCATTAATTCATCTATCAAACTAAAACTGATATGTGTCTGATACATGCAAGGCACTACTATGTTCTGGGGATTAGGGACACAGCAGTAAATAGACTGATACTCTCCCCCTTACTCCCCCATCCCCTCCACCACACTGTCAGGGCTCACATTGTTGTTGGGAACAGACAATTACGATATAAATACATAATATAATGTTAGGTAGTGGTCAGTGAAGGTGTCTCAGAGAAGGTGAACGTCTCACTGAAAATGAGAAAAACATTTCTCTCTCCAATGAGATAAAAGAGTGTTTCAGGTTGGGAAAGGAGCAGGTGCAAAGACTCAAAAGTCTTTTGTACTGTTTGGATAGTTTGTAAGAAAGCATTCATGATTACCTGCATAGCAGAATGCACAAAAATCTATGCCTATTATTGAAAAGCTATACATTATAATGTCCAGACATTTAATAGGGAAGGATAATGAAACTGAGTAAAAGACAAAACCTCGTAGGTGTTCAACATAGAACACCCAAGAAATGTTTAAAAAGAAACAAAACATATTTTCCCTTCTTCAATTAGTAATACAGATGAGAGAGTTTAATCTGGTTGATTTAAAATTTTTTAATGTTTATTTATTTTTGAGAGTGACAGAGTGTGAGAGGGAGTGGGCCAGAGAGAGAGGGAGACACAGAATCCAAAGTCGGCTCCAGGCTCTGAGCTGTCAGAACAGAGCCCGACACGGGGCTCAAACTCAAGGACCGTGAGACCACGACCTGAGCTGGAGTCGGACGCAAAACTGACTGAGCCACCCAGGTGCCCCTAATCTTACTGATTTTAATCCTTAGCCAAAGAAAGCTTGGTATTAACAGTGTTATATGCACTATCTGAATTTTAAAAACAAATATCAAGTGTATTGTATGGATTGTCCATTAAGAGAGACACAAAAGTGAATCAAGTAAAAGGATCTCTTAGAACATGTTGGCAGGTGAGTATCTTAAGTAATATGACCCAAATGTGGGACACTGACATTTAAAAAAATGAAAAATTAGTAAGGTCAGTAGATGTCTATCAAATGAATGTCTGACAATAGCCATATAAATATGTGTAGAAAAATGTTCAAGTGTATACCACTGTGAGAAAATATAATAAGCAAATTCATAGAATATTAACTATTGCACAGGGGTGTTTTCTTATTTTTCCAAAGGATTATTTATTTTTTTAAAAAAGATTCAACCTAGATTTCCTTGAAATGCCATCTCACATGGGTCGATGAGGTCATTTAGAACAGATTTTTCATTTAAAAAAAATCAATCATTACCAAAATGTTCAGGATTACACCTGTTGCATAAAGTACAGCAATATTATATAAGAAAGGATATGTTCAGTGTATAACATTATTTATCTTTTTGGAATTTAATTGTTTTACAGTTTTAGTATAGCCTATGGATATTGGCTGTGGAAGCCAAACATGAACATGCAGGCAAAAGAATCTTATATCATATGTATTAACACAGACAACATAATTTAAGAAAAGGATATACATATCTCTATCGGTATATAAGGTTATTAATAAATGAAAAGAATACAATGAATCATTAAAGCAGTCTTTCTGGGTAAATATAATACCTATGCTATGTACAATCCCCCCGATTAAATTATGTAGAAAAATATTGAACCTCCTTGTACAACTTGGTTCGCTTTTAGGAATATAAGGGTCCAAACATCCCTCTCTGCATCTCTGCATCTGTCTTCGACATACACGGCTCCCTTTGAAATCGGTGGGATATGAGGGAGTGCAGTGGGGGATGAAAATCTGTGAATTCAGCAGCCATTTCTCAGGTGGAAGATTGGGGGAGCTGCCATCTTAATGATGTTTCTCAGTGGGAGACCCAGTTTGATGAGGCTGAATAGGCCTGAAAGAATCGACTTCATGATATAAAGAAACGGGGAATCAGAGAGCCTCACTGCTTCCAGAAGGAATCTTGAAACACTGAGTAGTGTAGTCTCCCTTTCAAATGGAATTAATTGATTTTATGTAATTTCCTTTTCCCCTCTTCACGATTCTTTCTTTCTTTCTTTCTTTCTTTCTTTCTTTCTTTCTTTCTTCTTCTTTCTCTTTCTCTCATTCCCTTTCTTTCTTTCTTTTTCTTTCTTTCCTCTTGTTAAGCTACCACCCATTATATGTCATTTTTTAAATGTTGGATCTTCAATTACTTCATCTTGTGAGACTGTCAACAACTACCAGTTTTTCAATTATTCTTTTTTTTCTTTTTGTTATATTTAAGAGCCCAATGCTTACGTGCTCACATACATCTCACATGTACCTTTAAGTATATGTGTGTTTCTGGTGATGTCATCATCTTGGTAATCAGGCATTATTATTAGAATAGCTTTTGTATTATGTGAGGTCTCCTTTACATCTGACTCTATTACAAGGGGGGTTTCTTAAAAAAAGACTAAAAACAACAGATATAAACTTTTAAATTATAATAGATGCAAATTTATCAAAGTGATTATCTCTTTCTATTCCTGGATATTGCTTGAAATCCTACATGGTCTGAACATTACCTGTTAACCCACAGTGTCAGAAGAAATACATTGTATATTCTTATCTTCTCCCATTGCTACCCCATATTGTTGTGATGCCTGTGCCATATACATAATATCTATTATTTGAAAGGACAAAAAATAACAGTTACCAAAAAAAAATACCCCCCCAAAACCATAAGATCCATGGCATAAATATTACACCTATACATTTTGGACAAATAAATTAATACACTCCACATACTGGAGCAAGGAGTAGGCAGCCAATACTGTTAAGTGAATTAAGAAATAAATAGGTGATTTGACTAGAATCTTCTGGAATGGCTCTGTGAGACAATGCCAAAAAGTAGGGCAGGAAAAGTTTCAGACACTTTTAGTAATCTTGCCCCAAACCGGCTCTCTCCTTCTAAATGGGACCTTACCCAGCAGCCAATTGTAATGCTTATCATAATCATAACGTTAAAGATTTTCAAAGCAGACATTTCCCTCAGCTGTCCTTAGGAGCCTATTTTAAGTGATTAAAATTCGATGCTGTCAAGAAGTTCTTACATTATGTCAACTTAAATTTATCTTGCAAGTTAAGCCATTTCCTGCAATAACCCGGAGGAACAGCTGGTCACCATCTTCTTTATGGCCATCCTCCTTAAGCTTGAAAAAAAAAAAACACAATAGAATCACCCAATGTTCTTTTTCTGTCTTAGTGGAAATCATCACAAGTTGCTCATATAGTTTTTCATAGATTCTTATTTTTTCTAATGATGCAATTTATTTTTAGAGCTACTAAGCTTTCTGATATCCCTGGGAGATTAGTAGATGGCAGCCACTGTTCCTTTCCATTACAGACAGTAGCTTGCCAAAATGATTTCAAATTATGGCTGCCCATCTTTTAATACACTGCCAATGACATAATGTTCCCTAAACAACACAAATATAATTGACATCTGTAATTAACATTAGGTCACACTTTTCTCTCCCACATTAAAAATGTCATCTTTGAAACATTATTTCACTAGTTATGTTTGTGCCAATATAGATATATCCCAGATATATTAGCAGTGAACCATGCAGTGGGGAAAGCTTAAATCTCCAGATGCCCTTCACACACCAACTATTTTTAAAATCCTTTGAAACATGATGTGAATCATTGACTGTAATGTGGGAAGGTTTACTTATTTATCTATTTATTTTTACAGGACATAGTAGGTCTGTGTTTTTACCATGCAAATTGTGTAAATAAAAGGTGAATAATTGAGCCAGTTATCTGCATATATTGAAATTGATGCCCCTGTCCCCAGTTTTTCTACGATGTTTTGATGGTTTGTAGTTAGAATCTATGTGGAGTTGGGTGGTTGATTGAAGGAATCTGGTACATTCGATCTGTGTATTTAAGTAATCAAAATGATATAGGTCCTCAGATTTCAGTTTTCTTCAATTATACATTTCTTCAGTTATACATTTAACTTTCAAAAACTACACTTTTTCTTGAGTATTATCCAAAATATTCTTTCAGCTTTGTCTGTGGAGCTTAAGTAAGTTTGTAGGATTTATTAGAGTCAAGATTTCCTCTATATCGGAAGGAAGAAAATGTGAAAGTTGCCATGCTTCTGTGGATCCTCTACTAAAAGCAGATAAAGGCAGTTCACAGCCTGTTTACCAGAGTTCATCTACTAAATTTACCATCATACCCCAAAGTAGTGCCACCCCAAATATTGTTGAATAAAACAGGCAATTTACCAAAGAGGATGCAGATGAAAATCCCATATTTGTGTGTGTGTGTGTGTGAGTGTGTGTGTGTGTGTTTTAAAGTGTGTTGGTGTGTTTATGTAGAAGACAAGTCTGGAAGAACATCCACAATATAATTAAAGTGATTATCTCTGAGTGTTGGGATCATAGGTTATTTTTATTTTCTTCTTTTTGTTTGCATGCTTTTCTAATTTTTTTACAGTGAACATGTATTGCTTATGTAATAAGGAAAAAAAGCTAATTTAAAAAAATTTTAAAGATTAACTCAGCTAAAAATATATGTTTAAACCTAGAATAATCACTCAAATGGTGGTCTAAAAATTGTAGAGTATTTGAATTAGAGGCTACACCTATTAAATGGGCAGGGACCTTGTTTCAAGCATTGTTTCTTCAAAGCCTGGCATGCTGTAAGTACTCAAATACATTACCCTAAAACAAGTATTAATATACTAACTAGAGAAATTGAGTCAAGGTGTACATCACTTTTTTTTTTTACAAGAAGAATACATCCTACTTTACATCATTGTAGTTGGATAATGGATATTAAGAATTGCCAACCAGGGAAAAAGAGCAAAGGGGAGACTTCAAGTCCCATGAGAATATTCTGGGGCATTAGTTTCTACAAATAAACATTGAGTTATGTCAGGAATGTTATGCAGTCATAATGCTGTCCAAAACTAGTTCAATGCTCTGAAATTTCACAGTTGTGAAAAATTTCCTTCTCAAAACAACTTAATTGGAGTTAGTCCTAAATTTTCTTAGGGTAAAAAAATAAGAAGGAGCTTCATTAAAACAGAGCATTGCAAACATTAAAGTTACACTTAAGCTCAGGATGGACGAGGTGGAATGTTTCACCAAAAGTGAAGAATCTAATCACATTTTTTCCCCATTCCTCCTTATGCTGAAACCTTGATCACTCTTCTCCATGGTTTTGATCTGGCAAAGAGAGCTTTGGGAAGAGGGCTGAAAAGTGTTTTTCAACAGTGGAATGTTGGGAAAACACTGAAGAGAGTAAGACAAGCAGAGTTCTAAGTATGATTTCTATTGACCCTTTAATTCTTATGGAGACAGTCTATTGTTAACAGCTAAGAGCATACTCTATACAGACAGACTACTTGGCTTTATATTCTAGCTCTAACATTGGCTAGATGTGTGAACATGGAGTTCACCCCCTAATTTTCAATTCATTCATCTATAAAATAGTAATGGTTAACAATAACTGTACATACACATGTAGTAATTAAATAAGATACATGAAGATCTTTGCACGATGCCTGACATAGTGACAGTACTCTATAAATGTTAGCTTATAATCATTTCAACAGATAGTTACGAAGCATGTACTCTGTACTGGGAAGTATATTAAAATCCAACCCCCCCCCAAAAAAAAACAACCCACCAATTATAACCAAAGACATGGCGTCTAAACTCACAGAGCTTTTAATCTCTTAAGGGACAAGAAGAACGAATAGTTATAAATTATTGAGATCGAGGTGATTCAGGGTGCTGTGAAGATACATAGAAGGGGCACCTATACCAGTGTAGACAAGATTTATGCAGGTGCTACTGTCTACATTGAGACCAGATTAGAATGAATAGGAGTTAACTAGGTGAAGAAACAAGAGAAACACATTGCAAGTAGAGGAATCAGTAAGCAAAAGTTCCTAATTCGGTCAGGATTTCTTTTTCAGGTAACCTAACTCAGACAGTCTAATAACAATAGAAGTTTATTAGTTCACGTAACTAAAACGTCCAGGCAAGTTTTCAGATGTAGCTTTATCAGGGTTCTAATTCAATATCCTTCTGATTCTTTGACTCTGCTTTCCTCTGCTTTGATTTTGTCCTGATTTTGGATCTCCTCATGGTAGCAAAATTACGACGTCCGTTTAGGCTTCATGCCAAAATTGAAAAGAAAGACTTTTCTTCCCCCTTTCCTCATCAAGCAAAAAACTTGGGATTCATTATGACTGAACAACTTAGGTCATGTGCCTACCCATGAATCAATAACTGGACATGGGAGATGGGGTCCCATTGAATAGTTTGGTTAGTCAGAATGTTCTTCTGGAACTGGGATCAAGAATGCCGAGAAATCAAGCTTCCATCCAGTAGATGAGAGGAAAAATAGGTCCTTGGAGGAAAACCATAGTGCCCACTAGAGGCCAAAGGATGAGAGAGAGCAGGGTTGTGGTCAAGGAGCTGAAATGAGTTAAGGGATCTAAAGTACAGCATCTGAAGAGGCTAGGGGTGGAAAAGGACAAGTTTGGAATTAGAGAAGTAAGTAAATAGCAGATGACACAGGGCTTTCTAAAATATTTTAAGGAATTTGGGCTTCTTCCTGAGATAGTGAGGAAATTAAGCAGGGGCATAAATAATCATGCTTGTGAAATTTAGTATGAAGAATGGATTGAAGAAATTTGGGACAATAAATATAGGAGACTATTGATTAAAGTATAAAATAATGATGACTTGAATGGGATATAGGGATGTAGAAAGTGAATGTGAGGCTTACTTTCAGGAGCAGGATTAGAAGGACTTGGTAATGAATTGGTTTGGTAGGGTTGAGGGAGGGAGGGGAGTTGAGGATAACACCCATATTCTTAGCTTGGGCAAACGAGACAGGTGTTTGGGCCATCGCACTGAGATAGGAATACCAGAAGGAAGGATGAGTTTGAAAGTTAAAAGAAGGGTGTCCCTGTTGAACATCTAAGTAAAAAATATCAATACAAGTGTAGACCACAGAAATGTTATATGGGCTTGAGATACCGTGATCCTCATGAGAATGACGAGCACATAGAAAAAGAGAACAAAAAAAGACCACGATGGAAACTGAGGCATATGAGGCCGAGACAGAGGAGCCCACAGAGGTGACTGAGGAAAGATGGCCCAAGAGGGAAAAGAAAAGGAAACAAATTCAGCGAACCGACCAAAGAAGCTATTTCAAAATGGGGAATGGTTAATCTTCTAATGCAACAGAGATGAGAGTGGTTCAGAAGAGTGGCGGGAATAGAAGCCAGATTGTGGTGGACCGAAGTGTCCGTGGTCGTGAATAAGGGGAGATGTGGGCATCGACAGCTCTTCATTTGGTCCTGAAGGACTGACCGACAAGCCGTTGAGGGATTTGTTGTTATTACCAGTCTTTAAGATAAAAAGATCTGGAATATTTAGGGCCACAGGGAGGAACTGTATATGAGGATTTAGAACACTTAACTTTTATTTAACACTTAGAAGTACTGGGCACCATTCGCACTATTTTATATATATTCACTTTTTTCTAATCCTCGTAACAAGCCTGTGAGGTAAGTGTTGCTATTCTTACTCACATTTTATAGAGGAGAAAACTGACGCACAGAGGTCAAGCATTTGCTCAAGGTCATCAGCCAGTAAGCTGGGAAGCCGGGATGAAACTGATGCCAGCCTGGCCGTGGCGTCTTTGTTCTTAACTACTACGCAGTCTTGCCATCCCTGGGCAAGGTTCCTTGTACTTCACGCTACTGAATCAAATGAAGAGCAGCCGTAGAATGTGTCGCAGAGAAACGAAACACATTCCTATTGAAGCAGAAGCGGGGCTGGGGTTCAGCTACAAGTGACAGAAAGCCCAGGATAATTTTGGGCTAAGACGAAAGTTTATGTTTCTGTCAACCAAGAATTCAGCCAAGTAGAACGGCACTGGTTGAAGCCATTTTGTGAGAAACTTGTTTCTTTTCGTATTGTTGCTTCATCATGCATGGCCGAGATCCCCAACAGAAAACTATCCCTGGGCTAGTCAATATGGTAGCCACCAGTCACGTGTCCTGCTGAGCACTTGAAATGTGGCTGGTCCCAATTGATGTGTGCTGCAGTTATAAAATACACACTGGGATTTGAAATTGAGAACAGCAAAATGTAAAATATCTCATGCATAATTTTTGTGTAAAGCATATCTTGAAGTTATGATCATTTAGACATATTGGATTAAATGAGAGGTATTATCAAAAGTAATTTCATCTGTTTCTTTTTACTTTTTTAATGTGGCTAGTAGAAACTTTTCAATTACTTTTATAGCTTGTGTTTGTGGTTTGCATTGTATTTCTACTGGATATTGATGCTCTAGACTTTACTGCATCTATGTTTCATATAGCAGTATGAAGGGAGAGAGAGAAGGTTATAGCCCGTTCTTGTAAGGGTGCTTCCCAGAAGTTACATACATTTTTGCTTTCATTCTGTGGCTACATTTAACTAAAGGTACAGATGGAAATTTTGGTCTTGACTCTGAATGGTCACGTGTCCCACTATAATTTGGCAGTTATGTTAGTTCAGAAGCAGGCGGACTGGATATTGGGGAACAATTAGGAGACTCTGATATAACTCTGAAGCATTATAGCAGAATTAACCTTGGTCTCAGGAGACGGGAGACGCATTACCTCCATTTGAGCTGATGAACAAGATGGATGGCTTTATAGCTATTTTTGCAGGTTTGGGGTTCAGAAGTTGAGCACATTTTTATCTGGTGACCTCTACTTTTTTCTGCACAGAAATGATGTCATTCGTTGCAAACATGGGTCCGATTGAGTCAGAATTCAGAAGAGCAATGGAGCTGCAAAATGCTGGCTTGAGCATCAGCTGCATGTGGGAGGTCACGAGTTTGTATTAAAACCATTCCACACAAATGTATGATCTTCACGAGTCCCACCAGATATACCGAAGACAGAAACCGGAAGTTAATGCTATTCAAAACTGAGGTGTCACTGGGGAAATGCCAAGGAGGCAAAACGGGATGAAGAAGTTGCAGATGTTGACATGGGAGCCGTTGAAGGGTTGGGCGATGAAGTCTAAGCTGGAAAAAGAAGTATGTGAAGACCAGTGGCCTAGAAAACCGAGGTCCTGGAGAAAAGGTACAGTCGCTGAGTGAGAGGGCTGGAAGGGGAAGACGTTGTGGGCAGTCATCAGATCATGTTTGATTTCAGTTTGCCAGAGATAGAGTAGGTCTGCTTAATGCCAAGTTCTGCAGAGAGCCATGAGAATGAGTGGCTTGATTAGAGTGGAAGAGAAAGTCACTGGAGGTGAAGAACTCAATAAACTGAGGAGTCAGGGATTCAGCCGGGAAGTGTGCTTCTTCAGATCTCAGCCTATTCTAGTTTCAGTAACTATAAAATGAGAGGTTCACGTCAGATAATTGGCGGGAGACAGTTCTCCATATGTCTTGTTTTTTTCTGCACATTTTGCAAACAAAGACGCTAATGACTTCTGCTTTGGACTGTCACTTCAAGGATGTGGGTATAGCAAAGTCTTGCAAGATAGAGATAATGTCTCCCTCTGGAGTAAAAGGAAGACATGCTTACTGTTTATTATAAAAGGTAAAGACTCCCAAGTTCAGGGTGTCTCTTCTGTAACACAACACACCTCATGTGCTGGTGTTACCTGGTTCTGTTCATGCTGCTCTGAGAAATTAGGGCTTGGGGAACAGCGCAAATACTGATAATCTGGCTACTGTTATTGCTATGAGCTGCAAAGTTCTTGATCTCTGACCCAGGGGTTTTGTGTCTTCTTTCAGCATCCATGAAACTGTGACAGGTTAATGTCTTTCCTTGTATGTACATCAAAATCTCAGAACTTCGTGATTTTTGACAATTGTTTCTAAGTTTCATTGAGCTGTAATTCATGAGGTTTATATTCATGAGCCTTCTTCTGCAGTTGGGGTGGTTTTGCCTCCTTTCCTTTATTATCCTCTATCCCGAAAACCAGACCCACGCTTTCTTAATTCCATGTGTTTTAATTTTTTTGAGTTCAACAGTAACCTCTTTCATACTTGTAAAGCCTTTGCTATATGAATAATTGTTAAAATGGGAATATTCCATGTTTTAAATTATTTTGCCCACATGATTGATTGGGGTTCTTTTTTCCCAAGTATATTTGAAATGAAAATGCTTGCTAAATATTAGACTGCTTTGGCAGTTCCAAAGCTTCATCACAATCAGGGGCAATCTTTTGCATCCTATATACTAACTATAGCAGGTGGATAAAATCAATTGGGTGTGTAAATTCTTTAAATAACAGCAAATGGAGCAAATTGAATTTCAAAGTGGAAAAAAAGGTGAACCTGAGAAGCAGTGGTAAGAAGGTCATCAGCAGAATTAGCAAAAAAAGTTATAGTTAGGCAGCCAGTAATACTCTATTGATCAGACTTTCTCAATCAATGAGTCTGTGCCTAGATTATTGATGCAAAGGTATTAAGCAAAATTTTATTTCAGCTAACTTGTTGGCTCAGATGTCAACTGAAAGTCATTTCCCCAGTCAATCAAATATACAATAAATCTGAGCAGATTTAGTTCTTAGACGTTCTTGTGTCCACTCTGCTTCCCAATCATACAATTACCTTTGAGAGGGTTACAATTAAATTAATATATAAACTAACACATGGGTGAAGGCACTACATTTCTATGAAGGAAACAGAGCAGTTTATCCTAGGGGAATACGGCTGATACTGAATATTATATTTCTTTATTGAAGATAATGTAAGTGAAACTATTTGAGATGATATATGTTTAATCCCAGTTCACAATTATGGTAGTCTCCATTGTAGCATCCATCTGTGTATTTCATAACCCCTCTCTGTGATACCTGGTACATCTAAAAGTTGGAATTAAAGAATGATCATGGACGGGAACAGTAGACAAAGAGTGTGCTGATAAGACAAAGTTTCTTTTTCTTTCATTTTTTTGGGGAAGTGGCGGTGGTGAGGCAGACGTTGAGTAGAGTGTTGACTGATGCGTTTTGGAAAAATAAGTTTCCACTTCCTCATGTTGCCTATTTGACTAGAGACATAGCCTTCTTTTCTTTTATGTCACTCACGCTTGAGTTTACACATAGTCACTATTTCCAACATCATCTGGCTTCAAATAATATTGATGTCTTTCTAACGTATAAAAGCACTTTATAATATTAACCCATCTGTCATACAACTCTAATTTTGTGATTCTGCATATTTTTTTTAAGTCCCAACTCCCACCAACACCCTAGCATGGTGCCTATTTGCCTCTGTCTTCTAATCCCACACCTACCTCTTTCTTCAGTGCTAACAAGCAATATCCATGCACTATGCCTGTCCCTATTCCACAACTCAGGCCCCGGGTGACTCCAATGATCTCTTCTTTAAATAAAAAATATAGGGGCGCCTGGGTGGCTCAGTTGGTTAAGTGTCGACTTCAGCACAGGTCATGATCTCGTGGTCTGTGTGTTGGAACCCTGCTTCAGGCTTTGTGCTGACAGCTCAGAGCCTGGAGCCTGCTTCAGATTCTGTGTCTCCCTGTCTCTCTGCCCCTCCCCACTCACTCTCTCTCTCTCTCAAAAATAAATAAACATAAAAAAATCTAGAGTACAGAAATATATGCCCCACACCAAAGTTGATTTTATTTCTCTAAACTACTAGGCATTATCATATCTGTATCAATTTTAGGATGACTTCAGTATTTAATTGACATTGAAATTGTGGCTATGGAAAACTGTCATTCTGGACACAGTTTGAGGCTCAATCTAAATTCTCTATATTATTTTCTAATTGTCTAATGGATCTACTATACATCCTCTCTTTTCAAATAGATTGGAAGCTTCTTTTCAGAGACAGGAAATAAATTTTCCATTTTTAAATTACCTGCAGCACTTCAAACAAGATAGAGACATGCTGGTGCTTCTGAACATTTGTTGTTATGAGTTTTTCATATATATGATGATGATTGAAATTTATTTTTAAAATAGTTAATAAGTAGTGGGGAGCCTGGCTGGCTCGGTCGGTAGAGCATGCAATGGGTGATTTTGGGGTTGTGAGTTTGATCCCCACTTTGGGGGTAGAGTTAATTTAAAAAAGAGCTAATAGATGGTATATTTTTGAAACCCATTTAAAAATTTTTCTCTTCTTTTTAGTTGGTAACTTTTTTTAAAACATTACAAAAAATTTTCTTTTCAGGGCCCCTGGGTGGCCCAGTCAGTTAAGCATCCGACTTCCCTTAGGTCATGATCTCGCGGTCCGTGAGTTCGAGCCCCGCGTCGGTCTCTGTGCTGACAGCTCAGAGCCTGGAGCCTGTTTCTGATTCTGTGTCTCCCTCTTTCTGACCCTCCCCCGCTCGCATGCTGTCTCTCTCTCGCTCTCAAAAGTAAACATGAAAAACAATGTTCTTTTCTATTTTGCATTTTCCCAGTTTGACTGAGAAATAATTGACTTCCATCACTGTGTAAGTTTAAAGCAGGCAGTGTAGTGGTTCCATTTATATATATTGTGCAATAATTACCACAATAAGTTCAGCTCACATGCATCCTCTCATATAGATGCAATTAAAAAAAAAGGGGGGGGTGAGTTTTTTCTCCTTGTGATGACAACTTTTCAAATTTACTCTCTTAACTTTTCTGTATGTCAAAAAGCAGTGTTAGCTATCGTGATGGTGTTGTACCTTACATCCCTAGTACTTTTCTTACAACTGCAAGATTGTAACTTTTGACAACCTTCCTCCGATTCCCCCTCCTCCAACTCCCTGCCTCGGGTAACCACAAATGCGATCACTTTTTCTATGAGGATTTTTTTTTTATATATATTCCACATACAAGCGAGATGATACAGATTTATCTTCTTCATCCATTTATTCATCAATGAGCACTTAGGTTTTTGCTTGTCTTGTCTGTCGTAAATAACACTGCTTTGAACATGAGGGTGCAGGTATCTTTTCAAGTTAGTGTGTTCACTTCCTTTGAATATATTCCCAAAAGTGGAATTGCTGGATGATATAGTAGTTCTATTTTTAATATTTTGAGGACCTTCCATACTGTATTTCACTGTGCCTGCACCAATTTACAATTTTCCTTTTTTCTCCACATCCAAATCATAGTATGTTGTCTCTTGTCTTTTTGGTGATGGCTATTCTAACAGAAGTGAGATGACATCTCATTGTAGTTTTAATTTACATGTCCCTAACGACAGGTATTGTTGACTATCTTTTCATGTACCTGTTGGCCTTTCATATATCTTCTTTGGACAAATGTCTATTCAGATTCTTTGACTATTTTTTTATTGAAATATAGTTGACATACAAATCCTTAAATTTATAGAACCCTATTTTAAACTGATAACAATTTAAACAGAACTAGTACACTTCAAACTTTTATTTCTCCTTGCCCTCATGTTTTAGGTTATTTCGGTTATAGTTTACATGCTTGGTTGTTTTTTAAAATGCTTATTTGTTTAATAATGTTTATTTTATTTAACGTTTATTTTGAGAGAGAGAGAGAGAGAGAGAGAGCAGGCAAGCAGGTGAGGTGCAGAGAGGGGGAGGGGGAGAGAGAGAGAGAGAGAGAGAGAGAGAGAGAGAGAGAATCCCAAGCAGACTCTGTGCTATCAGCATGGAGCCCCATGTGGGGCTCAAACCCAAGAACAGTGAGATCATGACCCGAGCTGAAACCAAGAGTCAGACACTCAACTGACAGAGCCACCCAGGTGCCCCTACATGTTTTTATATTGTATAACTAATAACAGATCTGTATTTATTGTCACTTTGCTACATTAATTGTTGTAAGTTTTAGACTAGAGTTGTGAGTTATGTACAATTATTACCAATTTGGAGCCTCTGATTATGACTATATATTTACCATTACCAGTGAGATTTATGCCATCTTTTTTTTGTGTGTTTTTGTGCTATTAATTAGTGTGCTTTTACTTCCACTCGAAGAACTCCCTTTAGCATTTCTTGTATGACAGGTCTGGTAGTAATGAACTCCCTCATGTTTTGCTTGTTTGGGAAAGTTTCATCCATCCTTTGTTTCTGAAAGTTAGCTTGGCCAGTTACAGAGGTTTTGGTTGATAGTTATTTTCTCTCAATATTTTGAATATGTCATCCCATTCTCTCTTGGCCTGAAAAGTTTCTCCTGAGAATTTTGCCCATCGTTTTATAGTTCTCTTATATGTAACTTCTTTTTGCTTCCTGCTTTTAAAATTCTTTCTTTGTCTTTGACTTTTGGCAATGTATTTATTTTTATTTTTAAATTTTATTTTGTTACTATTTTTTTTTCATTTAAAACTTTTATTTTGGACAATTTAATTATAAAATGTCTCAGTGTAGGCCTATTTGGGTTCAACCTTCTTTTAAAAATTTTTTAATGTTTTATTTATTTTTGAGAGAGAGAGAGAGAGAACATGAGCAGGGGAGGGGCAGAGAGAGAGCGAGACACAGAATCTGAAGCAGGCTCCAGGCTCTGAGTGGTCAGCACAGAGCCTGACTCGGGGCTCGAACTCACGAACCATGAGATCATGACCTGAGCCGAAGTCGGACGTTCAATCGACTGAGCCACCCAGGCGCTCCTGGGTTCAATCTATTTAAGGTCTTTTGGGCCTCATCCGCCTGGATGGCCATTTCTCTCCCCAGGCTTGGGAAGTTCTTTAAACATACCTTCTACCGTTTTCTTTCTTTTCTCCTGGACTTCCCATAATGCCAAAATTATTTCTTTTTATTGTGTCCTATAATTCCCGTAGGGTTTTGTTTTTCAATCTTTTTGAATTTTTTAAAACTTTTGTTCCATTGTCCAGGTGAATTCCAATGTCCTATCCTCAAGTTCATGGATTCCATCTTTTGCATGGCTTAATCCACTTTTAAAACTCTCTATTAAATTCTTCAACTCAGTTATTATATTTTTCAATAACTTTAGAACTTTTTTCTTTTTTTGATGGTTGCTATTTGCTTGTCAAACTTGTTTTCTATATTCACTATTTTCTTAATTTTATTTAGTTGTCTGTGTTTTCTTATAGTTCACTAAACTTCCTTAAGAGATTTATTCTGAATTGCTTGTCTGACAGTCCATAAAGCTCCATTTCCTTAGGATCAGTTATTGGAGTTTTATTCATTTCTTTTAGGGGTGTCGTAGTGACCTGAATTTTTGTGATCCTTGATTTCTTACATTAGTATTTGTGCATGTGAGTGACTTACAAGTTTGCTTTGCCAGACAGTTTCTTCACCAGTTAGCTTGGTTTGGGTTTCTGGGTGTGCCTGTTCGTAATGTCTTTGGGCAGGTGGGTCCTGCTATTATTGTCTATTTTGAGGCAAAGCAACTGTTCGAGCTCTGTGGATGAGGATGGGGCTGAGAACAGTTGAGTAAGATTGCTGGTTTCGTTCCCTACCCATGTGAAGCTATCGGATGGACCCCATGGTTGCCTGAATTCTCTGGGCAGGCTTAGTAGGTAGTCAATACTGGGTGCTGTATTCAGTAATAGGTGGAGCTATGAATAAACTTCCCTGCACTGGCAGGAGAGCAGGCCGGGGACCCAAGGCAGCAGGCTGGGGCCCAAGGCCTGTGCAGTTCATTGTTTGGGGGCCTGATTCAGGCCTACCTATGCACTGAAATCTCTGGCCTGGTGAGGCCACCAGTTTGCTCTGCAGATGGGGAAAGTCACAGGCTCTGCTCTCTGTTCAAGTGCCGTTGTACGTAGGGCTGTTGAATCGGCTATGCAACTTCCCATGTGCTCTGGTTAGATTCTCTGGTTGGAAGGCTGAAGGCGGTATTCATCGATGAGCAGGCCTACCAATTAAACTCTTTCTGCAAACTCAAACTCAGTGGGAGAAACTGCTCTAAAACCAGTGAAGCTTTTTTTTTTTTTTTTTTGTCTTAGTTCAGGCCAATCTGTAACCTAAGGTGTCTAAGTGAATAGGGCCACTGACTTTGGTCTGGAGCCTGTCCATTCTGTTCTCCTGGCTTGAGTACCACTGGGCTCTACAGCTTTCGGGTGTTCTTGTCAACCTTTTTTGGTCAAATGGGCCCAAAGACACTATCCACAGCAGGACTACATCTCACCCCCCTTGCCTGGGTGGGAAGGGTAGGACCCACTCCAGGCTACTCTCAATTTTGCAGATAGGCTCTCTGGTTGGGAGTGGCCCGGAGCAACCCTCTGCCTTGGCTTAATTATTCCCTCCTGCCTGTGTGTAGCAAGGAAAACCTCTATACCTGGTACTGGCTTTGCTTTGGGCGTGATCCTCTCTGTCCACCCCCCCCCCCCTTTTTGGTTAAAGTGCCTGGTAAGACTGTGACCCAGCACTTTGCCTGGGCTTAGGCAGTCTGCGCTCTAGAGCCAGCAAAACTCTTCATTTGAGGATCTACCCCTGATAGATCTGCGCCCACTGAGTTCCCCGGTCAGAGTGCAACTCCAACTGGCTTCTGCAGATGAGCAAAACCGCTAGTTGAGATGGCTACTTGGGCATTGCAGGCAAGAACTCAAGTCTGCCAAGATCTGTGTGCTGGTTATTGCAAGCTCCTCCCCAACCCCCCACCTTTTCTGTCGCGGTCACGTTCCCAGTGCCTGCAAACCCTGTGGTGCATGATCAGAGTAGGGGTTTTCACGAAACAACCCACAGTGTTGGTGGACGCTGATTACCTCCGGGGCTCTCTTTTCCCACTGGAGGCTCAGGGATGACCTCTCCAGGTGGTGCTGTGTTGCATGGGGGAGGGGCGTGGGGTGTGAATGGAGGGAGTGGGAGAGATTGGGGGGTGGAGCATTGAAGGCAAGGTGTGGCCCCTTCTCTTACGCTTCTAATGCAGTCTGTCGTGTCTCTGTGCAGGGAGTACTTCAGCCTCAGCCTCATGTTCTAGGATTTTCTCAGCGGTATCTTGTTCTTGAACAGATGGACTTCTGGTGGGGGCAGAGAAGTCAGGCACGAGCTCTTGGTGATATCGCTCTCCTAGCTGGTAGTTTTGATATCCCGGTAAGACACAGTCCAAACACCTAGAAAGCTTCTGCATTTTGCCTAATTGATTTCGATCACCTCCTAAACCAAATCAAGGCATAACTAAAATCACAAAGACACCACTTCTACTGTGGATTATGCTTTCTTCAGTTTTCAACAGAAATAAACATGCAATAAAGAAAGCATTTAACTCGAGCTGAAAACAATTTCTTTTAAAACTCCACCAAAATAGAACCATGCTCGCAAGATCAAGGAGGCGATTTTTCTCGTTCCCATTTTAAATGAAAACTGGTCAAAAATCAGAAAACAGGGAAGCAGATGCCCTATCCAACTACTATCAAGTGTTTTCTTCCACCAAAAACGAACCATTTATGAATTTGCAAAATGAACTTCCTCTGTGTGAATTCTTAATAAGCCTTGTAGGAAGAAAATACCTTTCCATAATTTAAAACTAAGATGTCACAACTAAGCTGATGCTGGTTTTATATCTTTAAAATGCCATGTCTTACAACATGGAAACCTCAGGCCGTCTTCAGTCATACACAGGAATTGAAAGCTGTCGCCCGTGAGTGCAGAGTGGCTGATAAGATACTGTCATATCAAGCTTTCTTTAATACTGTGCACATTTTCCTTTACGGCCAAGGTAATAGGAAGAATGCTGGTTAGGGACTGTATTAGTTTCCTAAGGCAGCCATAACAAAGTACCACAAACTGGGTGGCTTTAAATAATATAAATTTATTCTCTCTCAATCCAGAGGCTAGAAATCTAAAACAGCAGGGCCATGATCCCTCTGAGACTCTGGGTACAACCCCTTCTTTGACTGTACAACTTCATAGTAGCCTTGGTGTTCCTCGTCTTACAGCTACGTCTGATTTCTGCCTCTGTTGTCTCCAGGCTCTCTCCCTTTTGTCTCTGGCATCATATATGGCATTTTCTTCTTCTCATAAAGACGCCCATCATATTATATTAGAGCTTACTCTGATGACCTCATTTTAACTTAAAAATTTTTTTTATTTAATGCTTATTTATTTTTGAGAGACAGAGACAGAGACAGAGTGTGAGCGGGGAAGGGTCAGAGAGAGGGAGACAGAATCCAAAGCAGACTCCAGGCTCTGAGCTGTCGGCACAGAGCCTGATGTGGGGCTCCAACCCACAAAGTGTGAGATCGTGACCTTAGCTGAAGTCAGACACTCAACCGACTGAGCCATCCAGGCACCCCCGACCTCACTGTAACTTGATTACATTTACAAAGATCCTATTTCCAAATAGGATCACCTTCACAGGTATTTGGCATTAGGACTTTGGTGGGAGTGGGAGTGGGCACAATTCAACCCTAACAGGGATGTAGGTGATCAACAACCACACCTTAAAAAATAAATATTCCAGCTTATCATTTTAGAAGTGTCTTTAATGAAAAAACAACAACAACAACAAAAAAACTATTTTATTATTCAGCAATCATAAAACTTTAGCCAAAATATATTGGGCTTTTCCACTTGTATTGTTGACACCAATATAAATTTCCTATTCTTTAATTTATTATTTTTCATTTATTGGGTTATTTTTTTTTAGGAAATATGATTGGCCTCTCTAAGATTTCTATTTTGAAAGCGACTTTGCTTCTGTACCATACCTTTAAAAGGTCTCTTATGCAACATACTAATTTTTCCATACTATCCCTTAAATGTCCTATGTTTTTATAGCATTTATATTTAATAACTACTCAGTAACTACATTTTAGAGGTAATTATAGACCTTATGTACTAAGCATTTCAAAATTATAAATTATTTTTACTCATAATTTTTTTCATATTTCAGCTAACGTTGAAGGTATATAATCTTTGCTTACTTATACCCCCAAATCTTTAGCATAATGGGAATTCAATTTGGTCCCTTCCAGTCATATTTTGTACTAATTTTATTTTATTTTTAGAAATTGACTTCCATTTTGGTGATTGAGGACAGAGTGAAAATAATCTCAGAAGATAGTTTATGATAAAGAGGTATGTAAATAAATAATGAAAATGTATAGCTTCTCTTTCTCTGAAATTTGACTTTGTGAGATAAGTACTTCATAGTAATTATAGTACCTCCAACGTTAAAAGAATTAAAAAGATTATTGTACAAGTTGAATCTACGTAAGTCAATAGGTTGTGTTTTTGTTCTGTTTTTTTCTTTTTTTTTTTCCTGAGGCTTTTTAGAGTAAGTTGATTGGGTATTTTGGTTGTGGTGCAGGTCAGAATGATCACCTTGAGTTTTATTAGTAACTGAATTGAGTTTTCGTAAAAACCAAATACATACACTATTATTACAATAAAACATTTCAATTTAAAAGTCTTCATAAAATTACACAGCAAATTTGGGAGTAATGTTTTTAAATTTATACTCCCTTTCTAATTTAAAATTAAATGGAAATAATATCTATATTGGCACATGTTTATGTGCATTTTTTATTCAACTTATCGTAAAAAGTAGATATCACAATGTGTGGTAAGAAAAATCTAGTTGTATCTGTTTGTGATTAACCATAACGCTTCCATATGTGGTATCGCTCTTTGGATTCAAACTGTCTACAGTAACTTGATCAGGGGTATAATTACACCCTACTTGAATCAAGAAAGTCAAATAATGTCAAAAACAATCATTTTACTTGTAGATGTTTGGAGAATTAAAAGCTGAAAAAATGCAGATAGCATGATGTTAACATCTGATCCAGCAGAACCTTGATACTGGGAGGATTGTAAATTGCATGAAAGAATGTTATGGAAATGCAGAGAAGCTCATGCATTAAAAAAAAAGAAATTGGGCTTTTAGTTAGTGTCTACACCATCAAGTTCCTAAATTTTCTTAAACAAGAAAAAAAAAAAAAGTTGATAATGCCAGAAAGAGATCCAGGCTGCTGGAAACTGCAGTGATAGGTTGGTCTGCACTACAGGATTAAGCTGGAGGAGGAGTTAAGTGAGGAACATGATTGAGTTAAGTGAAGCTACTACCGGAAACCCCAAGTTAATGGCGTTGGCCAGGGAGAAGTGGAATAAAGTCAAATCCAACTGGGCTGATGTGGAAACAAGGAGTGAGGTAAGCACGGGTGATAGAATTCATAGGGAAGATGGAAAAAAAAAAGCAAGATGATGATGCTTTTGCCTAGATCTGCTGCTTTTTAATGTGACTGCCTTACGTCTCTTGAATGTGTGCATTGGCCAGTTTCAAGCTGCCATCTGACCTACACTATAATCTCTTCTTCCAAATTTGCTATTATTTTATAGCACTAGCATCACAGTTTAGCTCAATAGGGTGTACGTAGCTGGGAACCGCTGTGAAATTCCTAAAACAAAGAATTAACGAAACTTCTTGTAGCACAAGTACAGATTTTCTAACATACATTGCATGTCATGTTATAAGCATATGCTGGTTCACATTTCCCAAGTTAGGTTTTATTCAACCTCTATGAAACAGACAATAAGATATTTTTTATCTATATATTTAAATAATTTCAATGCCATGCATATAATACATTGAAATTTCATTTCCTTTCAAAACAAAGGAAAAAAGTATATTCTGGTTAGGTTATTTCTATTTAACAATCTATGACAAAAAGTTAAATTTCAACCGCTGTAATTCAACTGGTTAGTTTTGTGTACTTAACACAATAAATTTTGATGAAATCTGATCATTTTGTTTGACTTGACTTGTTAGGCACAAAATTATAGGCCATTTTGGCCATATCTATTCCACTCTCTTTCTTTTTCTTCTCTCTCTTTCCTGAGTACAAAAGATCAGCTAAGTTTTAGAAATAAAGAATTTAGTTTTGGATACTTGACAGAAAATATCCTCCCAACAATTCTTACCATGTGAAACTTGGGACAATTTATGACAGAGTGCCGTACGAGCGGGTTGTTCATGGACCAACCTAGGCTGTAAATTGATCCCTCAGCTATAGAGGTCTTGCCCCATTATTTGACATCCTTGATTCAAGCAGTGTGTAATTATAGGCCTAATCAAGTTTCAATAGTCAGCCTTAATAAGAATCAGAAGCTTGAATTTCATTGTCAACCACCATTTAGTTTCATAAGGAGTGGAGTGCTTGCTGAGAATGATGTGGCCTTTTTGTCTACTTCCACTTGGAGTGAGTTTTCCGCACTCTCCCCTAGCTGTCTCCACTGTAGCCCCTCTTGGCAGGAGTTGCAAGTAAAGTGCAGAGGAGCAGAGTTTGTTTTATTAAAAGACTGGAAAGATGAAATGATTTGGGAGGAGCTGGAAACTCTCGGATACCTCCCCAGCCACTGGCCAGTGCTTACATTTGCTGTGATCATCTAAATAAAACTAAGGTAGTGTAATGCCTAGAGTTCTCAAAGGTGTTTACATCTCAGCATGAGTAGGTTTATCCACTTGTTTCCTGAGATGAGTTTTGGTAGAAGACTTGGAAAAGAAGGGGGAAGGGGAGACCAAGGACAAGAAGTTTTACCTTCAGCTGGTTGAGGTTAGAATCATTTATCAAGAAAAACTCTACGATGGGCTCTGGGTTCCCAAATATGTGGGCTTTTCTGATTGAAGAAAATAATTTAGCTGAGCATTTACCTCTAGGGATAAAGATGTTAGAGTCTCCTAAGGAGGGAAGATTTGCTGGCAGAAATCTCCATCTATCACAAGTATTTACTGACCCTCTGCTGTACACACAGCACAGTGCCCGGTGTTCCAGAGTGGAAGAGACTTAAGATGTGTTATTCTTCCTAAGATTTTTCATCTGTTGTGGTAACACTGCGTTTTGAAAGGCGATCATTTTTGTTTCACTGTGTGTCCTCCAACATTCTAAATGATTTTCTCAATGGGAGAAGTCTTACTATTCTACTTCGAATTTTTTTCTTCCAAATTTAAAGCCATTCATCCTTATAAAATCTTATGAAAATTGTATATTTTGTACAATCAAAATATGAGTATAAAGTTGCAGGTATACTGTTGTTTATAGTTTCAGAATTATGTTTTGCATAGTACAAGCTGTTAGCAGTCGTAATGTTATAAATGAGAGATTTATCAATTGCTATGCACCTCCCATTCTTATCTGCTAGAATTGAACAGTCCTTAAAGGCACAGAATTTGAAGATAGGCTATGTAGGTTCAAATCCAAATTCTGTTATTTGTTAGCAATATGACCGTGGAGAAGTTAGTTAATCTCCTAGTCCCTCAATTTCTTCATCTGTAAAATGAGAATGATAATAACAATACATCAATCATAGGGTTGTTTAGAGGATTAAATAAGTTAACCTTTGTAAGAGGCTTAGAACAAAACCTGGCATATTATAAGCATTTTGTTAAATGATTAAAGCAGAAGATATTCAATAGTCTAAGTTATAGTCATTATCTCGTCATATTTTTCGATTAATCTATAGCATGCCAACTCTGTAACACTTAGCTTTCAAAATAATTCTGAATATAACAAATGGAAAATAGAAAATTAGAAAATAATGTTCACTTAAATGCACTGAAATTTTAAAAAATTAGCAGTCAGCCATCTTGTCACCATTTTTAAATTAGACCCCTAATTTGAGAGTTGCCATTTAGAAATGCCTTTACCACCATGCTGAGAAATCGATGAATATGATTCCTTTGGAGGAGTTATTCCACTGCTGTATGTAACAGGGCAACAAATTAGTACACCAAGCTGACTTTGTATGAGATGCTGATCAGTTCTCCAACTGTTTGTCTAGAAGCCTAATGATTAGAGCATTAAAAAAAGTGATATGTAGAATATATAACAGCTAAATTGATATTGCCGCTATTAAATATGTGTGGTATAGCTTTTTAGCCATTCTAACACAATAGTATCATAGAAGATAAATTCTGAAGATGTTCTCCTTGCTTGGTAATTCAAAATGTTCATAAGTTCTTGTTTAAATTTCAGCTTTTTAGCTGTGTCAGGGAACTTTGTTACTCAGCAGAGTTTTTCAGTACCTCTCCATTTTGAATGTCAACTCCAAGGCACACATAGAGATATACATTCAAAGCTTTCTGAATTGAAAAAGAATTGTGGATACATATACCTTAATTTTATTACACTTATGAATGTTTAAATTTTTGCCTTAGCATGTCACACTCAGCATTAAAGAGATCTTTCACATAACTCTTCCTGTAAATTGTTATCTATGGTCATGGTGAATCTCAAAAATAGACTTAGAACAAGTACTCCATTAGTTTATTAGGAAATGGAGCGTAATCTAAAGGCAAAACGACAACTTTTCTTTAAGACCCAGCTTCACCACGATTGGTTGCCTGTCTAATGGAGAATGACTTGACTACTTCCCAAGCTCCCATCTGTAAAATGAACAAGATGCAACCTAATATCTGAAGGCCACGTAGTTATGAAATAGGAACAACCATCTGGTCAATTCCATATCATATTACATGTCCTAGGGATAACCTTCGCTCCTTAAGAGGTTCTAGGCCTCTATGTTTACGTGGGGAATGGACAATATTATTTGGACAGCATTCATAAACTTAATGGCTTCCACACTAATCAAGGACTGGGGAACATCATCAATAGGGAAAGGGAATTAAAATGATTGCACTTATACTTTAAACCATTGTCAGGCTAAACTGCCCATCGATGATAATTTCTCACAGGAAAAAATGATGCACTCACATGAGAAACAGAAGAAAGGAAGATAAGGCAGGATGTTCCTTTGGGATCAGGTTGATTCCAGTAACGTTTACCAATGCTCTGAATGATGGAGGAGAAAGCATCCTTATTAGATTTTCCAATAACCCAGTTAGTCAGGAAAAAAGAGGAAATTAATTCAAAGGGACTTTGACAAATAAGAAATGGCCTGTCAACACAAGTTCAGAAAAGGGCAAGTATGAAACAAGTATTAGGCTCAGACTATTACTAATCTGATAAAAGATGGGAATGGCCAGAATGAATGGCCAGAACTAGACCTGGGGCTCTTAGTAAGGTGAATAAGAGTCGGTAATGTAGTACTGCCACTGGGAAATGTGTGCTTATTGAATGTTAGGGGATATGCAATAGTAATGACAGACACTATCAAACAGATGAAAAATACTCCCAATCAGGAAAGGTTAAGGAAGATCATATAACCCAAAGAGAGAAGGTTAAAAACAGATTTTGCTAGCTAATGTCTGTTATCCACAAGTAGAACTGATTTGAAAACAATGGTAATACCCAAGACACCACCGTTGCTACAAGTGGTTATTAACCAGTTCTCAAAATGGTGGGCCTTTTAACTGACGATGACCAGTTTTGTTTGTTCATTTTCCTCTTTCCAATTGAAAGCACGCATATCACCATATTTGGTTGTCTCTTTGGTCTAGTCCAATATTCAGACGCTAACCGTGCCACCCCAAAATATTCCACTGAAGAACCGTTTTCTTTGACGTCAGCCTCAAACACTAGAACGTACTTTTTAATATATATTGATTTTCTACCACAATCCAATAGCAACTTGCCACCAATGAACTTAACTAAAACATTTGGAACTATTTATAGTGTGTATGGATTCCATTTATCTAGCACCCAATGTGCCAATGTATTACTTAACTTTTTTTTCTGTCCTGAATTTACTGTTTTAAATTTTTTTTTTCAACGTTTATTTATTTTTGGGACGGAGAGAGACAGAGCATGAACGGGGGAGGGGCAGAGAGAGAGGGAGACACAGAATCGGAAACAGGCTCCAGGCTCTGAGCCATCAGCCCAGAGCCTGACGCGGGGCTCGAACTCACGGACCGCGAGATCGTGACCTGGCTGAAGTTGGACGCTTAACCGACTGCTCCACCCAGGCGCCCCATGAATTTACTGTTTTAAAAGTCTAAGTTCATGTTCTAAGATTCCAGTAATTGATAAACAAGTCTATTCTCTGTTTTCCAATATTTATCACTTTTGACTTTTCTTTTTCTAGATGTTAGAAGACTATCTTTTTCAGTCAATCCTTTCATACCCCCAACTTCTTGGTTATTTTTATTTCATTTCCTTAAACTTCTTGGGATGATAAGTGTTAACTGAAATAGATTGTTTTCTCTTGGGTTTGCTTCCATTCAGAAAGTACATCACACGAAGCGATGTGGTGGTATAATATATTTAACTCATTATATACATGGAAACATCTCAGGTAGTGGATATGTTACAGGTTTGCATACCTGAGAAGTTCAGGGTAACACATACTCACTATGTAGTTTCATCCTTTGCTCACTGTATAAACCCTTCCCTCACTTCTTCCTAGATCTTCCTTCAAGGAGAAAATAGTTATCACTTGAACACATCTTGCCCCACTTCTGATTGCTATTTTTCTGATTTTCGTGTTTTTTTTTTCTTTCTTGTTATAATATCAGTAGGGTTAGTAGGGAGACCTATCAGTAGGGAGAGCACGGCTGCTAAGGTCGCTATAAAGAATTGAAGCTATCAACAGTGGGATACCATGTTGAAAAGGGTGATGCTGCAATCTGGGAGAACTAGAACAATAGTAGATGTTACTATGAGGTTGAACACTAGAGATGGTGGGAATGAGAAAGTAAGGAGCCTGGAAGAATAAAAGTTGTATTTTGAAAGTAAGCAAGAGATGAAGATTTTAAGGATATCTCAGTTTAAGACAACGACAAAACCCTGGGAATATCTGTTAGAGTGAGGGGCATAGATTAAGTGTAGGTAAAGTAGAGCTGTAGTCTAGAAGGAATGTAGTGTAAGATGGGTCACCTGTATGTATTTTGACATCAGGATTATGGCTGGAGGTAGAATAATGAGAATGGTTGTAAATTACATTCCAATGTTTTAATTCAGGGGTTCTCAAAATGAGGTCTATGGACCGACGTGGATCCCCAAGACACTTGTTAGACCATCTATAAGTAAAAACTACTTTCATAATAATAAAGAGACATTATTTGCCCCTTTCACTATGGTAACATTTGCACTGATTATGTAAAAACAATTGTGAGTAAAGCTACCATCATACTTAATTTTGAGAGAATGAATGCTTTCCCCTAAAATCAGGAACAAAACAAATTCTATGCTCTTACTACCCATATTCAACATTATCCTGGAGATTCTAGCTAGAATAACTAGGCAAGGAATGGAAAAAAGTCATCAACGGGAAGAGAGATAAAACTCTTTCTACTTGTAGTTGACATAATGTCATATGTAAAAAACTTCAAAATCCACAAAAGAACTATTAGAGCTAGTAAACAAGTTAAGCGACGTTGCTGAATAGCCTATCGATATACAAAAATTAATCTTATTTCTATCCACTAGTAATGAACAATCCAGAAATGAAATTAAGAGAACAATTTTATTTACGATAGCATCAAGAAGAATAAAATACTAAGGAATAAGTTTAACAAAATAAATGTTTAACATCTATACACTGAGAACAATGGAACACTGTTGAAAGAAATTAGAGAACTAAATAAATGCAGAGGTATCTGATGTTCATGGATCTGGAAACTTAATATTGTTAAGATGGTAACACTCCCCAAATTGCCATACAGATTCAAAGCAATATCTTTCAAAATCTCCGCAGCTTTTTTTTTTTTTTTGGGTATAAATTGAGACAATTGATTCTAAAATTCGTATGGAAATGCAAAGGATCCTCAAGAGCCAAGCAATCTTTAAAGGAAAATCAAAATTAATTTCAATACTTCCTACAAAGTTACAGGAACCAGTATAATGGGGTACTGGCATAAGAATAGCCATATAAATGAATGAAACAGAATCAAGAGACCACAAAGAAACTCTTACAGTTATTGTCAATGGATTTTGACAAAGGTGCCAAGACAATTCAATGGGAAAATAATAGTTTTTTTCAACAAATGATATTGGGACAATTGGATATTCTACATGCAAAAGAGTTGGATTATTCCTCACATCATAAATAAACATAACTAAGTCAAAATAAATTAGAGGTGGAAACATAAGAGCTAAAAATACACAAATACATAGCCCAGAGAAGAAAACATAAGAATAAATCTTTGTAAACTTGGATTAAGCAACGGCTTCTCAGGACAATACAAGCAGTAGTGACAAACATAAAAATAAGTCAACTGGACTTCATCAAGACTAAAAACATTTCTGCTTCAATGGTATCATCGTGAAAGTGAAACGACGTCTCACAGGATGGGAAAAAATATCTGCAAATCATAGATCTCATCAGGGGTTAGTATCTAGGCTACTCTTACAATTCAAAAATAAAAAGGCAAATAATCCCATTAAAGTTTGGGCAAAGGATCCTAATAGACATTTTTCCATGGAAGATATCCAAATGCCAGTAATCACATGAAAAAATGCTCAGTATCATTAGTCATCATGGAAATGCAAATCAAAACCTCAATGAAATACCACTTCCCATTAGGAAAGCAATAATAAAAAGACAGGTAATAGAAACTGTTAGCTAGAATCTGGAGAAACTGGACATCTCACACATTGCTGGTAGAAATGTAAAATGGTGTAGCAACTTTGGGAAATAATCTGGCAATTCCTCAAATGATTAAATATAGTGATTAAGTATGACTCAGCAACTCCACTCTTAGGTAAAATCCCAAAAGAAATGAAAACATAGTCCACACAAAAACCTGTACATAGCAGTTTGTAGCAGAATTATTTATAGTGGCCAAAAAAGTAGGAACAACACAAATGTCCATCAAAGGATGACAGGATAAGTGAAACATCATATATCTACAAAATGGAATATTATTTGGCAATAAAATTATTTCCAAAGATATTATTTGGCAATAATAATACATATCATAGCTATAGCACGGATGAATCCTGACAACATTACGTTAAATGAAAAAAGCCACACAAAATATCACATATTTTCTGATTCCATACATAAGAAAAGTCTGCTGCAGATGAATCTAAACAAATAGAAGGAATGGTGGTTTCCAGAGGCTGGAGAGCCTAGGGAATGAATGAAAAGTGTTTTAATGAGAATGAGGCTTTTTACGAGACGATGAAAATTTTCCAGCATTTGATAGTGGTGATGGCAGCATAACTTTGTGAATATATTAAAAGTCTCCGAGCTATAGATAGATACTTCACAAATGTCAATTTTATGGTATGTGATTTTATCTCAATAAAGTTGTAATTATTTAAGAAAAACAACACCGGGGGTTGCAATGAGGCACAAATCACGGCTGTAGCACTCAGCTCTGTACTTGCAGTGGTTGTAGTCTCTGGGCCACCCACTCATGGTAAGAAAAAAAAGCAAGTCAGTTTCACGTAAGAATGTCTCCGATGAAGCATGAAAGTTATCATTTTTATTAAATATGAACCCTGAGTACACATAATTTTTAATTATCTGTTCAACAAAATGGGAAGTATGCATAAAGTACTTCTCCCAAATAGTGAAGTGTGACAGTTGTCTCTGGGAAATGTACCCTTGAGATGGTTTGAGCCGCATGCAAGCTGACCCCGTCGCTTTTTCATGGAACGCAATTTTTGTTTTAAAAAAAGGTTGACAAAAGGTGGTGTTTCAGATTTGGGTATTTGGCAGATGTTTTCTCAAAAATTAATGAAGGGAGTGGGGGCACCCGGGTGGGTCAGTCCCTTGAGCGTCCGACTTCCGCTCAGGTCATGATCTCACGGTTTGTGAGAGGTTTGTGAAATCGAGCCCCGCGTCAGGCTCTGTGCTGACAGCTCAGAGCCTGGAGACTGTTTCGGATTCTGTGTCTCCCTCTCTCTGCCCCTTCCCTGTGTGCTCTCTCTCTCTCTCTCTCAAAAATAAATAAACATTAAAAAAAAAAAACTTAATGAAGTGAGCCTATCACTTCAAGGAAAACAGTGGGCAGTATTTGTTGTCAGTGATGGGACTGCAGATTTCATGCAAAAATAAGAATTTTGGGAAAGTTGCATCCTCCTCTGTGAACTTAATGGCTTACTAAGAAAACCTTTATGATGAGGTTGGTAGTGCTAATGAATGTGATTTTTTGGATTTTGTATAATGAATGTATTATTGGAAATTTCGCATTGATTGTTGAACCAATATTCTTCAAAAGACCACTTCAGGGTGTTATAAGATCTTGCATTCATAAAAGATCCATTGAAAATACAAGAAAGATAAATGTATTTTAATGTAACAGAGTATAAAATATGGTTTCAGATTTCACATTACAACTAACCTTGGAGAAACTACCCTTTGTCAATTTTAGTAAGGTATCAAAAAAAGAACACAATTATCTGGAAAGACTATTAAAATGCCCCTCCATTTTCCAATGATATATCCATGTGTGGCCAGATTTTATTCATATACTTCAACTAAAATGACATATTTTCAATAGATTAAATGAAGATAAAGATTTGAGATACCACCTTTAAGCCAGATATTAAAGATATCTGCAGAAATGTAAATATTGTCACTCTTCTATTTTTTTGAGATATATTTATGTTTTTCAAAAATATGTTGTTTCTGGTAATGTGTACGGATTCATCATGTCTTTTTCCAATTAATTAATAAGTAAGAGCATTTTAAATGATCTAGTTTAATTTTCAGTAATTACACTAAATCTCGATAGATATAATCCACATTACAAGACTCTTTGGAGTTCTTGATAATTTTTAGGTGTCTAAAAGGATCTGAATACCCCAAAGTTTGAGAACATACTGCCTTAAATAATATAGATTGTATATGGAGTTAAAACAAGGAAAAATTTTAGTATAACTGGACACTTTTTATTTATTTATTTATTTATTTATTTTAACGTTTATTTATTTTTGAGACAGAGAGAGACAGAGCATGAACAGGGGAGGGGCAGAGAGAGAGGGAGACACAGAATCTGAAACAGGCTCCAGGCTCTGAGCGGTCAGCACAGAGCCCGACGCGGGGCTCGAACTCACGGACCGCGAGATCATGACCTTAGCCGAAGTCGGACGCTTAACCGACTGAGCCACCCAGGCGCCCCATAACTGGACACTTTAAACATCATAAAAGGGAGAGTATGTTTTAGAATAAAACAAAGCTTGGATTATAAACACTACTTCTTCGTGTTTATAATATACCAGGTACTATCTTAAGAGTTTTGCTAGTATTAACTCATTGAATCCTCTGCATAATTTTATGGAGTAGGTACCATTATTATCCTCTTTTTGCATATGAGAATATTAAGTCACTGAAAGGTTAAGTTGCTCAAAGTTGCAAAGCTAGTATCAGAGGAATACTTGATACCTCTCATCAGTTTGGCTTCAAAATTTTTGCCGTCTTATTTCTTGAAAGAAATTTTTTGAGTGCTTATTTATTTTTGAGAGAAAGAGAAAGAGAGAGAGAGAGAGCATGAGTGGGGGAGGGGCAGAAAGAGAGGGAGACACAGATTCCAACGCTGGCTCCAGGCTCCAAGCTGTCAGCACAGAGCCTGACGCGGGGCTCAAACTCGCAAGCCCTGAGATCATGACCTGAGCTGAAGTCGAATGCTCAACCGACTGAGCCACCCAGGCGCCCCTTGCTGTCCTATTTCTAAGTGGCGAGATGTGGCTACCAGAATGCTCACCACACTGGCAGGAGCTGTAGGACACAGCTACTGCTTTCTATGTGTGAGTCTGCTGTGTGAGCAGACCCATTCTAGGCATCTGCCACACTTTATCTCCTTAATCGGCAAACTATTTTGCAAAACTGATATTCTACTTTTTAATCTTGAAAATGAGAAAGCTGATACTTAGATTCAGTAGCTAGCTCAGAGTAGCAGCTATTTAGGTACCAGATGACCTAGTTGAGGGTTCAGTATTCTGTTTAATTTCAAAACCCTATCTTTCAAGCATTTTCCTTTATAACTGTAAAGATAGCTGTTTCCTATATTCTACAAGAAAATAGCTTAAAATAAGTTATATCTCAAAACATTGATATTTTAAACATCTCTCAATTACCAGGAAAACCACTATGATTATACATAAATGAACTTCAAGGAATGTGAAATAAAATGAATATCTATCTATCTATCATCTATCTAACCTACCTATCTCCCTATCTACCTACCTCCATATATGTAAAAAAAAAAAAAAGAAAGAAAAGAAACTTATAAGAAATAGATATATTTGGCAAAATTTAGAATTAAGACTTCTATAGATTGTATAGTAGATAATTAAAACTGGAAACATAAAAATATGAACTTCCAGAATATTAATAATAGATACCATTTATTTACTGTTACATGCCAGATAATGCCTATTTCCCACATATTATCTCCTTTAATTCCTCCAAGCACTCTATAAAGAACATGTTATTAACCTTATTTTACAGATGATAAATTGAGGATCAGAGACACTCAAATAACTTACTAAACCATGTAGATAAATAGTGGCAGAATCATGAAACACAAATTTGACTGATAGAAAAAACCCCCATTATTCTGTTACAGAAAATATAAAATAAAGGAACTATTTTATCTTTTTGAGTTTTGAAGTTCTCTAGTTCTATTTTCTGACCTCTTTAAATGCTTAGTCTGGATAGGAAAAAGAAGATGGCGGCGTAAGAGGACGCTGGGCTCACCGCGCGTCCTGCTGATCACTTAGATTCCACCTACACCTGCCTAAATAACCCAGAAAACCGCCAGAGGATTAGCAGAACGGAGTCGCCGGAGCCAAGCGCAGACGAGAGGCCCACGGAAGAGGGTAGGAAGGGCGGCGAGGCGGTGCGCGCTCCACGGACTGGCGGGAGGGAGCCGGGGCGGAGGGGCGGCTTGCCAGCCAAGCAGAGCTCCCGAGTCTGGCTGGCAAAAGCGGAGGGGCCTGACGGACTGTGTTCCAACAGCAAGCGCGACTTAGCGTCTGGGAGGTTATAAGTTAACAGCTCTGCTCAGAAAGCGGGAAGGCTGGAGGACAAAGGGAGGGAGAGCTGCTGAGCCCCCGGACGACAGAGCTCAGTTTGGTGGGGAACAAAGGCGCTCGCCAGCGCCATCTCCCCCGCCCATCCCCCAGCCAAAATCCCAAAGAGAACCAGTTCCTGCCAGGGAACTTCCTTGCTCCGCGCAAACACCCAACTCTGTGCCTCTGCGGAGGAGCCAAACCTCCGGCAGCGGATCTGACTCCCTCCCGCTGCCACAGGGCCCCTCCTGAAGTGGATTACCTAAGGAGAAGCGAGCTAAGCCTGCCCCTCCTGCCCCTGTGCACCTTGCCTACCCACCCCAGCTAATACGCCAGATCCCCAGCATCACAAGTCTGGCAGTGTGCAAGTAGCCCAGACGGGCCACGCCACCCCACAGTGAATCCCGCCCCTAGGAGAGGGGAAGAGAAGGCACACACCAGTTTGACTGTGGCCCCAGTGGTGGGCTGGGGGCAGACATCAGGTCGGACTGCGGCCCCGCCCACCAACTCCATTTATACACCACAGCACAGGGGAAGTGCCCTGCAGGTCCTCACCACGCCAGGGACTATCCAAAATGACCAAGCGGAAGAATTCCCCTCAGAAGAATCTCCAGGAAATAACAACAGCTAATGAGCTGATCAAAAAGGATTTAAATAATATAACAGAAAGTGAATTTAAAATAATAGTCATAAAATTAATCGCCGGGCTTGAAAACAGTATACAGGACAGCAGAGAATCCCTTGCTACAGAGATCAAGGGACTAAGGAACAGTCACGAGGAGCTGAAAAACGCTTTAAATGAAATGCAAAACAAAATCGAAACCACCACAGCTCGGATTGAAGAGGCAGAGGAGAGAATAGGTGAACTAGAAGATAAAGTTATGGAAAAAGAGGAAGCTGAGAGAAAGAGAGATAAAAAAATCCAGGAGTATGAGGGGAAAATTAGAGAACTAAGTGATACACTAAAAAGAAATAATATACGCATAATTGGTATCCCAGAGGAGGAAGAGAGAGGGAAAGGTGCTGAAGGGGTACTTGAAGAAATAATAGCTGAGAACTTCCCTGAACTGGGGAAGGAAAAAGGCATTGAAATCCAAGAGGCACAGAGAACTCCCTCCAGACGGAACTTGAATCGATCTTCTGCACGACATATCATAGTGAAACTGGCAAAATACAAGGATAAAGAGAAAATTCTGAAAGCAGCAAGGGGTAAACGTGCCCTCACATATAAAGGGAGACCTATAAGACTCGTGACTGATCTCTCTTTTGAAACTTGGCAGGCCAGAAAGAATTGGCACGAGATTTTTAGTGTGCTAGACAGAAAAAATATGCAGCCGAGAATCCTTTATCCAGCAAGTCTGTCATTTAGAATAGAAGGAGAGATAAAGGTCTTCCCAAACAAACAAAAACTGAAGGAATTTGTCACCACTAAACCAGCCCTACAAGAGATCCTAAGGGGGACCCTGTGAGACAAAATACCAGAGACAACACTACAAGCATAAAACATACAGACATCACAATGACTCTACCCCGTATCTTTCTATAATAACACTGAATGTAAATGGATTAAATGCGCCAACCAAAAGACATAGGGTATCAGAATGGATAAAAAAACAAGACCCATCTATTTGCTGTCTACAAGAGACTCATTTTAGACCTGAGGACACCTTTAGATTGAGAGTGAGGGGATGGAGAACTATTTATCATGCTACTGGAAGCCAAAAGAAAGCTGGAGTAGCCATACTTATATCAGACAAACTAGACTTTAAATTAAAGGCTGTAACAAGAGATGAAGAAGGACATTATATAATAGTTACAGGGTCTATCCATCAGGAAGAGCTAACAATTATAAATGTCTATGCGCCGAATACCGGAGCCCCCAAATATATAAAACAACTACTCATAAACATAAGCAACCTTATTGATAAGAATGTGGTAATTGCAGGGGACTTTAACACCCCACTTACAGAAATGGATAGATCATCTAGACACACGCTCAATAAAGAAACAAGGGCCCTGAATGAGACATTGGATCAGATGGACTTGACAGATATATTTAGAACTCTGCATCCCAAAGCAACAGAATATACTTTCTTCTCGAGTGCACATGGAACATTCTCGAAGATAGATCATATACTGGGTCACAAAACAGCCCTTCATAAGTTTACCAGAATTGAAATTATACCATGCATACTTTCAGACCACAATGCTATGAAGCTTGAAATCAACCACAGAAAAAAGTCTGGAAAACCTCCAAGAGCATGGAGGTTAAAGAACACCCTACTAACGAATGAGTGGGTCAACCAGGCAATTAGAGAAGAAATTAAAAAATATATGGAAACAAACGAAAATGAAAATACAACAATCCAAACGCTTTGGGACGCGGCGAAGGCAGTCCTGAGAGGAAAATACATTGCAATCCAGGCCTATCTCAAGAAACAAGAAAAATCCCAAATACAAAATCTAACAGCACACCTAAAGGAAATAGAAGCAGAACAGCAAAGGCAGCCTAAATCCAGCAGAAGAAGAGAAATAATAAAGATCAGAGCAGAAATAAACAATATAGAGTCTAAAAAAACTGTAGAGCAGATCAACGAAACCAAGAGTTGGTTTTTTGAAAAAATAAACAAAATTGACAAACCTCTAGCAAGGCTTCTCAAAAAGAAAAGGGAGATGACCCAAATAGATAAAATCATGAATGAAAATGGAATTATTACAACCAATCCCTCAGAGATACAAACAATTATCAGGGAATACTATGAAAAATTATATGCCAACAAATTGGACAACCTGGAAGAAATGGACAAATTCCTGAATACCCACACTCTTCCAAAACTCAATCAGGAGGAAATAGAAAGCTTGAACAGACCCATAACCAGCGAAGAAATTGAATCAGTTATCAAAAATCTCCCAACAAATAAGAGTCCAGGACCAGATGGCTTCCCAGGGGAGTTCTACCAGACGTTTAAAGCAGAGATAATACCTATCCTTCTCAAGCTATTCCAAGAAATAGAAAGGGAAGGAAAACTTCCAGACTCATTCTATGAAGCCAGTATTACTTTGATTCCTAAACCAGACAGAGACCCAGTAAAAAAAGAGAACTACCGGCCAATATCCCTGATGAATATGGATGCAAAAATTCTCAATAAGATACTAGCAAATCGAATTCAACGGCATATAAAAAGAATTATTCACCATGATCAAGTGGGATTCATCCCTGGGATGCAGGGCTGGTTCAACATTCGCAAATCAATCAACGTGATACACCACATTAACAAAAAAAAAGAGAAGAACCATATGATCCTGTCAATCGATGCAGAAAAGGCCTTCGACAAAATCCAGCACCCTTTCTTAATAAAAACCCTTGAGAAAGTCGGGATAGAAGGAACATACTTAAAGATCATAAAAGCCATTTATGAGAAGCCCACAGCTAGCATCATCCTCAATGGGGAAAAACTGAGAGCTTTTTCCTTGAGATCAGGAACACGACAGGGATGCCCACTCTCACCGCTGTTGTTTAACATAGTGCTGGAAGTTCTAGCATCAGCAATCAGACAACAAAAGGAAATCAAAGGCATCAAAATTGGCAAAGATGAAGTCAAGCTTTCGCTTTTTGCAGATGACATGATATTATACATGGAAAATCCGATAGACTCCACCAAAAGTCTGCTAGAATTGATACATGAATTCAGCAAAGTCGCAGGATACAAAATCAATGTACAGAAATCAGTTGCATTCTTATACACTAACAATGAAGCAACAGAAAGACAACTAAAGAAACTGATCCCATTCACAATTGCACCAAGAAGCATAAAATACCTAGGAATAAATCTAACCAAAGATGTAAAGGATCTGTATGCTGAAAACTATAGAAAGCTTATGAAGGAAATGGAAGAAGATTTAAAGAAATGGAAAGACATTCCCTGCTCATGGATTGGAAAAATAAATATTGTCAAAATGTCAATACTACCCAAAGCGATCTACACATTCAATGCAATCCCAATCAAAATTGCACCAGCATTCTTCTCGAAACTAGAACAAGCAATCCTAAAATTCATATGGAACCACAAAAGGCCCCGAATAGCCAAAGGAATTTTGAAAAAGAAGACCAAAGCAGGAGGCATCACAATCCCAGACTTTAGCCTCTACTACAAAGCTGTCATCATCAAGACAGCATGGTATTGGCACAAAAACAGACACATAGACCAATGGAATAGAATAGAAACCCCAGAACTAGACCCACAAACGTATGGCCAACTCATCTTTGACAAAGCAGGAAAGAACATCCAATGGAAAAAAGACAGCCTCTTTAACAAATGGTGCTGGGAGAACTGGACAGCAACATGCAGAAGGTTGAAACTAGACCACTTCCTCACACCATTCACAAAAATAAACTCGAAATGGATAAAGGACCTGAATGTGAGACAGGAAACCATCAAAACCTTAGAGGAGAAAGCAGGAAAAGACCTCTCTGACCTCAGCCGTAGCAATCTCTTACTCGACACATCCCCAAAGGCAAGGGAATTAAAAGCAAAAGTGAATTACTGGGACCTTATGAAGATAAAAAGCTTCTGCACAGCAAAGGAAACAACCAACAAAACTAAAAGGCAACCAACGGAATGGGAAAAGATATTTGCAAATGACATATCGGACAAAGGGCTAGTATCCAGAATCTATAAAGAGCTCACCAAACTCCACACCCGAAAAACAAATAACCCAGTGAAGAAATGGGCAGAAAGCATGAATAGACACTTCTCTAAAGAAGACATCCGGATGGCCAACAGGCACATGAAAAGATGTTCAGCGTCGCTCCTTATCAGGGAAATACAAATCAAAACCACACTCAGGTATCACCTCACGCCAGTCAGAGTGGCCAAAATGAACAAATCAGGAGACTATAGATGCTGGAGAGGATGTGGAGAAACGGGAACCCTCTTGCACTGTTGGTGGGAATGCAAATTGGTGCAGCCGCTCTGGAAAGCAGTGTGGAGGTTCCTCAGAAAATTAAAAATAGACCTACCCTATGACCCAGCAATAGCACTGCTAGGAATTTATCCAAGGGATACAGGAGTACTGATGCATAGGGGCACTTGTACCCCAATGTTCATAGCAGCACTCTCAACAATAGCCAAATTATGGAAAGAGCCTAAATGTCCATCAACTGATGAATGGATAAAGAAATTGTGGTTTATATACACAATGGAATACTACGTGGCAATGAGAAAAAATGAAATATGGCCTTTTGTAGCAACGTGGATGGAACTGGAGAGTGTGATGCTAAGTGAAATAAGCCGTACAGAGAAAGACAGATACCATATGGTTTCACTCTTATGTGGATCCTGAGAAACTTGGCAGGAACCCATGGGGGAGGGGGAGGAAAAAAGAAAAAAAAGAGGTTAGAGTGGGAGAGAGCCAAAGCTTAAGAGACTGTTAAAAACTGAGAACAAACTGAGGTTTGATGGGGGGTGGGAGGGAGGAGAGGGTGGGTGATGGGTATTGAGGAGGGCACCTTTTGGGATGAGCACTGGGTGTTGTATGGAAACCAATTTGACAATAAATTTCATATAATAAAAAAAAAAATAAATAAATAAATGCTTAGTCTGATTTACCAATAGTGTTAATATTGATTCATCCTGTGTTATTGAAATATGGGTGGAAACAAAACCCTAAATCTCCTGGAAAGATTTTAGAGTTATAAACTGACTTTTAGAATTATAATTTTTGGGCTTACCATTAATTTTTTCCTTCTCAAAATAAGCTAAAGATAATTTTAAGTTTTATAGTTAATTGTTAACTTTCATCTTGTTTCTATAAACTGGACACTTAACATGAAATACTCTCTCGGCTTTTTTACTCTCCTTTCTCTCCTGTTTTTCTGATTGTACTGCATTTATTCGGCCTCAGTTTTAGTGATATTTCCAATTCCATAAGAATATCATTAAAAAATTTTTCAATTACCCTAGCACAGGCAAAAAATAAGTAACATAAACACTAATTTCTATGTACTGGTTCATTTTGGGGGTACCCTTCACGAAAATAGTACATTAAATCATTCCAAAGTTGTCTTCTTTTATTTTCTAGTTTTGCACCATCATTTATAATATCCAATTTTCCTTTGTATGCAGGCCTCTGTTTGTGTCTGTTCTAACTTAATTTTTGACCAGGTTTCATTGCCATTTCAGTATCATTTGCACATTAGAAGACATTGGACATACTGAGGCCAACCTTCATTACCAATAAATCAGAGTTTCTCATTAAGAGCTAATGAGCTCTTATATTGTCCCTCTGATTATTACCCTTGTTCCATTTGAAAAAGAAAACATTTCATCTTTTTTATTCTCTTTCCCAATCCTACCTTTCAGGGCCTGAGTGTTTTTAAGGAACAGAAGCGAGATGAGCCTACACAGCTTCAACCTTGCTTCTTTTTACTCTCTGGTGAGAGAAAGAGGCCATTGTTACATTTCAGATTAATAAGAGTGTTGTTTAGAGATTTAGGCATAAGATTGAACCCCTGCTCTGACATTTATTGCCCAGATGATACTGCATATTGTATTAAGCCTAGCTATGCCTCAGTTTCCTCATCCCCCATGATAATCCTGCACTGTTGGTTTATAATCAGAATTAAATTACATCATAATTGCAAAGCATTCAGTACACGGCCTGGCACATAGCAAGTGTTCAGTGCATGGCTGTTATGACTGAAGGAATTCATTGAGTCCCCCAGAAAATTTGTGTCATCACTTCTTGTAAATTTTTTTCTCACTTATCTGCTGTCAAGCAAGAGCCTTCTTTATGAATGGAGAAGAAAAAATAAGATATTCTTCTAATTATGTAAAGATTTATCTCTGCCTTTTTGGGGGGAGTGGAGGGAGACATAGTGAGAGACAGCCGTGAATTTAAAATTTAAGAAATGAGAAACTTGATAATATTTCATGAAAGTAATAATGAAAAATGAAATAGACAGACATGTTAATATACTCTTTCCAACTATGGAATTGGGTAGTGGGGAAGGAAGCAACCTCATTAATTAATCAATAGATGCATTAAACAAGTATATAAATCAATTAAATAGCAATCTATAGTAATATCCTCAAAAAGATAAGAGAAAATAATGGACTCATTTAAAAAAAACCATAACGTTATTTTTTACAAAAAGGATATTCAGAAAATCAGCAGAAGCTTTTGAAAATTATTGATAGAAAAAAACGTTAAAGAGATGAAAAAGCAGTGTTAACATACCAAAAAAAACAAACAAGCAAACAAACAAGAAAACAGAAAAAAAAAAAACCAAACAATTTAAAAGACAATTAGAAGGCCTGTAGCTAAAGTTAAGAAAATGTCTTAGAAAGTTGAGGAAAAGCAAAAATAAGATAATCAGAGAGTAATTTTATGAATTCCATTGTCTAACGAATCTAGAATTCCAGAAAGAAAGAACAGAAAAAAATGGCAAAGAATTGTCAAAAATTGTCAAAAAAAATACTAAGAAAAAATGTCCCAGAAATGAAGAGCTCAAGTTTCCAGAATATCCCTAACAATTAGTCTTTTAGATGAATGAAAATTGCTGAGGCATCAGCCAGTTATCATAGTGCCTCCATTTTCCAAGTCCCAAAATTGTATTGTTAATGTCACCTCTTTGATCATTTCTTCTGCTCTTGTAGTAGGCTTTCATATGTGCGCGAGATAATATTTGTATGTATTCCTTCGTATGTAATTGGAATTCTACTATCACTAAAAAGAAAAGAAAAAAAAAAAAACCCTCCATAGATGAATATCATAGAGCTCGATCCATGGTAAGAACTCATTATATGCTTGCTGAATAAGCGTGTAATTTGGAGTATGAACAGGAATACCAGAATCAGACCATACTATGTGCTTTGTCCACTTCTACAAACTTACCCAATTGCTTGCATGAATTTGGGCATGTTGCTTCATACTTCTGAGCCTTAATCTCATCTGCTAGATGGTATTAATAATAAATTAGTGAGGGATTATTTGAATATAAATGCAGTACTATTCATAAATTACCTACATAGTGCCTAGAACCTGCTAGGAAGTTAATAACCTCTTCCTCCTCACTTCCTTTGGACTCAGTAACAGCATCACGATGCATATGGACAAGCCCTTGATGAGTTTTGTCTCAGTATTTATTTCAAAGCCTGCTTCAAATTTAGCTATTTGTAAGTGCAACCTTTTCATGGAACTCTAAAAATCTTGTCGATATATAAACCGAGACTTTTATTGAGAAAAATATCTGGTAAATCCACAAAGGTCACATAAAATTGTTCAGTGATAAATTTCACCTATTAAGAAATTATAAAAATATATGATAGATGTATTTTCAAGTGTGTACCAGTTAAATTCTGAGGATTTAACTGTTTTATTCCCGTTTTAAATAAGACTGTATTGTGAACTATTTTCTGAAATACAATTGCTTGTTTTTGTAGTTTCTCCAAGCAGGCATTAGTCAGCACATTAGAATATAAAATAACTTTAAATATCTAGAATGTGCAAATTTTGGTGGTAGCAAGATGTATGAAATACATAAATGAGGTGTTTTGAATTATATTTTGATCAAAAATTTTTACTTGTCTTTTTAACTAGGAGATAATTCATTACTTACATACAAGGACAGGGTTAGACCCAATTTTTTTATTTATTCAAATTAAAAATAAGTTAAGATTTAGGGTCAAGATCCAGCTGGGGAAGAGTTACAATACTAGACGAATGATGGCCTCTCTTTTGTGCTGAGAAAAAGGAGGAACTTTCAACTTTGATTCTCTTGAGTTAAATTCATAATTTATAAAATAACACAGGAACAATCACAGAATAACTTATCATTAGAACTACTGACTTCCTTTCAATAGCCCAGCCTATTCTGTTTATTTCCTTGAGAATAAGTGTTAAAAACTAACCAAAAACCCACTTTTTTTGTGCACTCTTCCTCAGTCAAGAAACATTGGGGTTTCCTCCAGTCAGTAAGTTGTTTTAGTAAATATGGAATCTGAGAAGACTTTTGCAACCAGCTTTAACAAGTACTGGTTTAGACTTTTAATCATGACTAAAATAAAGACACAAAAAGCACTAATTCTATTCTGGTTACTCAGCTATGTATACTTCATTGTGTTCTAAATCCTAGAACTTTTCCTTTATCACAAGGAGAAATAAGTCTGCAAGCTCATTCTAATATTCAGATCAACTCTAATAAGGAACAAACAGCCTGCAAGTGGAAACAGGAGATTGTAGCTCTGATAAATAGCTTTGCGTAACTGTAATTAACCAGTTAATTTAGCTACAATGATTTTTAAAAAGGTTTCTCTCATACATAAAAAATAAAATAATAACCAATTTGTCCTTACTTTACAAAGGTTTACACTTGATGACTAATACAATCAGTTGAAATTTCCCTTCACAGTAGGGAGAGCGTTCACTGAGCAGAAAGGTAAAGGAACGTCATCTGGGCACACATTTGCTAAAAGTATATAATTCTACTTATGTGGTATGAAACACCTGCATTTTTTTTTAATTTTTTTTTTCAACGTTTTTATTTATTTTTGGGACAGAGAGAGACAGAGCATGAACGGGGGAGGGGCAGAGAGAGGGAGACACAGAATCGGAAACAGGCTCCAGGCTCTGAGCCATCAGCCCAGAGCCTGACGCGGGGCTCGAACTCCCGGACCGCGAGATCGTGACCTGGCTGAAGTCGGACGCTTAACCGACTGCGCCACCCAGGCGCCCCGAAACACCTGCACTTTTATATTCTGCTTGAATAGCGTGTGGAAATTGCAGGAAGATGTAAATGGTTGAGTTAGGACTATGTCCAGAACTAGCCTAAGGAATAAGATAAAAAGGCTATTTATATGAAATTGTCTTTATTACTGAAACATCTAAAATGTTCAGACTGTAGGCTCAACACTTTGACTAAGCACTACCCTTGTTTCTCTTCATCTTTTTATTTTTGCTTATTTATTTTGTTAAAAAATTTTTGGAGCGTCTGGGTGGCTCAGTGGGTTAAGCATCCGACTTTGTCTCAGGTCACGATCATATGGTTCCTGAGTTTGAGCCCCGCATCGGGCTCTGTGCTGATAGCTCAGACCCTGAAGCTTGCTTTGGGTTCTGTGTCTCCTTCTTTCTCTGCCATTCCTCCACTCATGCTCTCTCTTTCTCTCTCTCTCAAAAATAAATAAACATTAATTGTTTTTTAATTTTTAATGTTTATTTCTGAGAGAGAGACACACACACACACACACACACACACACACACACACAGTGTGGGAGTGGGGCAGAGAGAGAGGGAGACACAGAATCTGAAGCAGGCTCCAGGCTCTGATGCTGTCAGTGCAGAGCCCTACATGGGGCTTGAACCCACGAACTGTGAAATCATGACCTGAGCAAAAGTGGATCACTTAACCAACTGAACCACCCAGGCGCTCCTCTCCTCACTCTTTTTTTTTTTTAAGTTGTATTTATTTATTTTGAAAGATAGCGTGAACAGAGGAGGGTCAGAGAGAGAGAGAATCCCAAGCAGGCTCCTTGTCAGCAAAGAGCCTGATGTAGGGCTCGAACTCATGAACCATGAGATCATGACCTGAGCCAAAACCAAGAGTCGGACCAAAGATGCCCCCTCCGCATCTTTTTAAATGCAAACGGCTATTTTTACAGACATCTTGATGAGTAGTAAGTAGTTTATCAAATCATCAGTTTAAAAAAGGAAAGGCGGCAAATAGTACAGTCTTCAGACACATGAGCTATGAGTACAGAGATGCAAGATGGGACAAATGAGAGACAATAAAATAAGCATGAAGGGACAAAGAAGATGGGATTGAGAGGTCACCTGTTTCATGATTTTTGCTTAGACTCCTCCTGGAAAGTAACACCCTTCTGTTGCTGGAAAAATGAAATTCTTGAAGTGTTTCTAGCTGGCTCTGCATTCTTCCAGTCCTGACTTGTAGACAGAAAACACATGTCTTTTGGAATGCATGAATAAAGCAAGTGACAGTCCTGTTAAGGAACTTCATTGTGGGGATTAGCAGCCTGTGCCAGTGAGCAGACTGTATCAAGGGAGCAAGCCACCGTTACGCAGGTTCCACAAATCGGTTTTATGTGTCTTATTACAAATCTGGCTTGGCCTGAGGAATAACAATGACAATAGTTGTGGTAACGTATCAGCGGCCATGTGCTTTTAATATACATTAAATATTAATTACCTCGATTACATGAATATCCATTATCTCATTTAATACTTACGGCAACGAGAATTAACATGTGTCCATCTCATTTAATACTTGATGCAACTCTATGGGTAGATACCATCTCCCTTCCCTTTTTTAACAGACAAGGAAACGAAGCCTAAACAAGTAATAATACTTGCCCAAAGTTACACAGCTAGTGAATGGACATGTCAGTGTTAAAGCCCGGCTGTGTCTGTCTCAAGATCCTGAGCGTGTGCCAACCTTAGTCTATGTATACAGTTATTTTCTGGAAGAAAACTGTGACAATGCAAAATACTCATGCTATTATCATTACTTTGAGAAGAATGTTTTGACAGTGAAAGAAGGCTATGACATATTAGCATAGATTTCCAAAAGAGTGCGTCGAGTCTTTTCTGAAAATGTTAGAAAATAGGCAGGGTGATCAATATTAATTATAGTAGCTAACGTTGATGAATATCAATTATGTTCCAGACACTGTGCAAGACATTTTTACATACGACAACCATGTGAGGTAGATGATTTTATTTCCATTTCATCAATTAAGAAACTGACGCAGACAAGCCAAATCCTTATTCGATAAAAGACGAATCCAGAATTTAAACTTGAATTGTTTTGAAATGAAAGTCACCCTTTTTCCATCATGCCACAGAGCCACCAAAAGGCATACGCTATTCAAAATCACCTGTGCAGGACATCTTGGAAGAAAACTTGAATTAATCAGAGCTTCAAATTATTCTTGGATAGGAAGACTCGATATTGTAAGGATGCCAATTCTCCCTAAATTAAGCTCTAAATTTAATGAAATTGCAATCAATATTCCAACTGGAGGGCAGAAATAGGTCAAAGAGGTGATAGCTATAGGGGAACAGTTTTCAGCTCGGTATAAGAAAGCATCTTCTAGGAGTTAGAATTATCCAGAAATGGAGCAGAATGTGAAATCGTCAACCTTCTGTCACCATAAGAATTCCAATGGAGGATAAATTGACCACCTGTTGCGAGATGCTCATACAGCATTAGAGAGCTATCATTTCCTGAGCGTTCGTCTCCTAGGCTATGAACTATCCAGTTTCATCTTTTATCTCATTCGATTTTCATACTCCCCTTATTTTTTTGGCATACAATATGGTACTGTGGTTAAGAGCACAGAGTGTATCATCGCATGGACCTGGGCTTGATTCTCAAGTCTGTCCCTTACTGGTTGCAAAATTCTGAGAAGCATCTCTAACTCCCTGGTTACCAGTTTCTTAATCTGCACAGCATGGATAGTAAGACCAAACTCACTATATTCTTATAGGATTAAATACAAGAATATTGGAAGAGCATTAGCACATCATTGGCCACACATTAAGTTTTAGCAAGCGGGGGTTATTATTATTGATAGGGAGAAACTGAAACTCAGCTTAAGTAACGAGCAAATAATTCAATTGAACGAGGTAATCTTTAATACTCCAATTTTAAGATATATGAATTTGTGGGATTATAACTAATTCTTCCCAATCTAAATTTAACTAAAACCTGATATAAAGAAATTAGAAAAATGTTGCATAAAATCCAAGTACTATCTAACCAAACATTCTTAGCTACATTTAATGGTACATGTTCCAGTGAACTCATTTAGCGTTTTAAAATCTACGAAAAGAAAAGTAACACAAAGTAAGGAATTTAAAACAAGGCAACTCATCAGGCTATTGACCAATTTAAGATCTAAGTTTCCTAAGGGAATAGAGAAATATATATTTTTAAGTTTGGAGGAAATAATTTTTAAAACATCAATGCTTCTGTTATGGATTAAGGGAGTTGCTATTTCTCCTTTGACTTTCGGTAGGATGAATAGAAATCTCAGAAGCCCTTATAAATGTGGACCAGGAGACAAATTACTATCTCTCCATTGGGAATGCTCCTGAACCAGGGCCGCTAGAAGAAGGTAGATAAATGTAGTCTGAAGAGATTGGCTTTAGTCATATTGTAAGACAAGTAATATTCAATATTTTATAACCAAGTTAGTGGCAGACCTTTCTAGGATCTTAATGTTTAGTGAGCATTATTAAACTTTCATTTCCTGTGTGTTTTCTCCATTGAGCTTGGATGTATGTATGCTTTATTTAACATGGATTGAAAATGATATATAACCTGAGAGACTGGTAAGCTGAGTCACAGAGGGTGATATAAACTGTCTTTATCCATAAGAAGGAAATAAAGGAAAGATATTAACGGTTAAATTGCCTGAAGGGGAGTTATGACTGGAAGACCAGACTGTGACAATCTTCCTGGCATAGACAATTTTCTGGGAAAAGTTAAACAAAGAACAGGCATGAAGACAGAGGCCAAATGCAAGTGCAAGTTAAAATTTGACGAGTATGAAGGATGAAATCAGACAGTCATCAGTAGCCTATGACTAGCATTACATAACCAAATAGAAGATTTTCCAAATTACAGAAGGTATAGCAGTGATTTACCAACAGCTACTTCCTTAAAAAGTTTTTATTGAGGTATAATTGGCATACAATAAACTACATACATTTAAAGTGTAAAATTTGATAAGCTTTGACATGTGTATACTCACATGAAGCCATCTCCCCAGTCAAGACAAGGGAACATGATGACCTCTGAAGGTTTCCTCCTGACCCTTTGTAATTCCGTCCCTCTCTTCCCCACCTCTACTGCCCCCCAAACTGTCCTTAACAAACCAATGATCTGATTTCTGCTGTTATAGATTGGTTTGTATTTTCTAAAGTTTTATATAAACAGAATCATACAGTATAAACTCTTAGCAGTCTGGCTTCTTTCACTCAGCATAATTATTTTGACAGTGAAACATGTTGCATATATCGATAGATCTTTCTTGTTTACTATAGAGTAGTGTTCTAGTGTTTGAATATACCACAATTATTTTATCCATTCACCTATTGATGGACATTTTTTTTTTCAGTTTAAGCCATCCCAGAAAAAGGTTTGGATGCATGTGGATGCATGTTTTTGTATGGGCATACACTTTCCTGGTCTCTAGGATCCAAAACTAGGAGTGGAACGCCCCGGTCTTATGGGGTAATAGGTATATGTTTGTTTTCTTTGAGAAACTGCCAACCTATTTTCAAAGTGGTTGTACCACAAGTGAGAGTTCCAGTTGCTCTACATCTTGACAACCCTTGATATGGTCAGGTTTTTAAAATTTAGCTATTCTCACTAGCATACGGAGGCTTATCATTGTAGTTTTTAATTTGCATTTCCTTAATGACTGATGACATTGAGCGACTGTTTCATGTTTTACTTGCTATCAATGTATCTTCCTTGGCGAAACATCTTTTCAAATATTTTGCCTACTTTTAAAATTAGGTGGTGTGTTTAGTTATTAGTATTATTCAGTTAGATATATTAGTGAATTTTGAGAGATCTTTATTTTAGATATGAGTCCTTGGTCATGTACATAATTTGCCACTCTTTTCTTTCAGTTTGTGGTTTCTCTGTGGTTCCATTCTCTTAATATCTTCAAAAATAAGATGCTAAATTTTAATGTGTTTAAAAATTTTAGTGAATGAATTTTAAAATTAAAAAATTCTTAAAGTTTAATAAAGTCTAATTTTTCAACATTTTCAGGTATCGACTTTGTTTTTGGTGTCATTTTAAGGCATCTTTGGCTAACTCTAAAGCCACAAGATTTATTCCTATGTTGTCTTTTAAATCTTTGTCATTTTAGATTTTACAGTTAGATCTGTGTAGAGTTAATTTTTATGTATTTTGTGAAATATAGGTTGAAATTATTTTTCTAAACATGGATATGCAATTTTTCTAGCACTGGTTTTGGAAAAGACTATGGCTTTTCTACTGACTTATTTTTGAACTATTGTCAAAATTCAGTTCTCCGTATATGTATTAGTATATTTCTGGACACTTTATTCTATTCCACTCACCAACATCTCTGTTTATGCCAATACACACTATCAAGACATTATCTTGGTTAATAGCTTTATATTATGTCTTGACATTAGATAGTACAGTCCAACAACTTTTGTTGGATCAAATATCTTCAATCAGATTTATTGCTATTTCATATTTTTGATGCTTTGGTTAATGACATTGCGTTTATAAAATTTTGATTTCCATTGATTCTTTGCTAGTATATAGAGATGTAATTTTATTTTTGCTCTTACATTCTGTAATCTTACTAAACTCACTCAATAGTTCTCATACTTTGTTTTCATTTTTAGTTTCTTTTTTTATTTTTTTTATTATTTAAAAAAAATTTTTTTTTCAACGTTTATTTATTTTTGGGACAGAGAGAGACAGAGCATGAACGGGGGAGGGGCAGAGAGAGAGGGAGACACAGAATCAGAAACAGGCTCCAGGCTCTGAGCCATCAGCCCAGAGCCTGACGCGGGGCTCGAACTCACGGACCGCGAGATCGTGACCTGGCTGAAGTCGGACGCTTAACCGACTGCGCCACCCAGGTGCCCCTCATTTTTAGTTTCAATGAATTATCTACCCAGATGATTCTGTTGCCTAAAGAAAATTTTATTTCTTTCACCCCAATCTGGAAGCCTATAATTCATTTTTCTTGCTTGATATCACTGGATAGAAACTCAAGTAAAATGTTGGAGAACATTCTTGTCTGTTCCTTACCTTAAAGAAAAGCAGTCAGTCTTTCTCTATTAAGTATACTATTACCTGTAGGTTTTTCTCTTCTAAACTTAGATTGTTAAAAGATTGTATCAGAAATGAATGTCAGATTTTAAGTCAGATGTGTTTTCCATATTTATTAAGATGGTCATACAATATTTGTTTTACTTTGTTTTGTTTGTTTTTTAGTTTGTTAATATGATGAACTACATCGATTGATATTATAAAATGTGCATTCTTGCAATAAATCTGATTTGGTTATGATATATTATCATTTTTATATATTGTTGGATTCCATTTGCTAAACTTTATTTTATTAAAAAAATTAATGTTTATTTATTTTTGAAAGAGAGAGAGACAGAGTGCAAGCAAGGGAGGGGCAGAGAAACAGGGAGACACAGAATCCAAAGCAGGCTCCAGGTTCTGAGCTGTCAGCCCAGAGACCAATGCAGGGCTTGAACTCACAAGCCGGGAGATCATGACCTGAGCTGAGGTCAAATATTTAACCCACTGAGCCACCCAGGCGTCCCTCCATTTGCTAAATTTTAAAAGAACTTTTCCCTTTTGTCTATGGTTCTGCATTGCATATATTGTAAATTAAGTTTATAAGGAATGCTGATTTGGAATTTTCTTTTCTTTTGATGCGTTTGTCCTATAATGTTTTTGTATCAGGGTAATGATGGTCTTATAGCATGAGTTGTGCATATTCTTTTTTTTTTTTTCTGGAATAGTTTGTGTAAAACTGGTATTATTTATTCCTTAACTATTCAGTAGAATTCACCAGCCATCAGGGCCTGGAATTTGCTTTACAGGAAGTTTTTAACTACAAATACATTCCCTTTAATAGATAGAGGCCAACTGATGTTATTTATTTCTTCTTGAATGAATTTTATAATTTATTTCATTCAAAAAATTTCTTCATTTTATCTAAGTTGTCAGATTTATTCACATGAGATTTTTTTGGCAGGAGATTTTTAATGGTATTGCCTTATTAGCCTTTTAATATATACAAAATACTTAGTCATATTATTTCTCTCAATTCTGGTATCAATAATTTGTGTTTTATCTTTTTTACTTCCTGATTGGTCTGATTAGTCTAGCTAGGGATTTGTCAATTTTGTTAATATTCTCAAAGAAATAACTTTTGTTCCCATTGGTTTTCTTTATGGTTTTTTGGTTTCTGTTCTCTCACTGATTTTCACTGAGACAGAGTTTAATTATTATTTTGTTATTTTCTTTTTATTTGTCCCATTTAGTCTTCCTTTTTTTCTCTTTTCTGCCTTTTGTGGGTTGGTATTCTTCCATTCTTTCTCCTTTGTTGGTTTTTTAACTATAACTCTTTGTTTAGTTATTTTAGCGATTGTCTTAGATTTTGTTATACTTCTTCAACTTACCACAGTTTTATTTTCAAATATTACAATTATTTTCAAATTGTATCACTTCACATATAGGATAAAATCATTACTATAGTATACTTTAACTTCCTTCCTTTAATATTAATGTTTATATTTTTCTTTTTTTTAAGTTTATTTATTTAGAGAGAGACAGAGAGAGTGCAAGTAGGGGAGGGGCAGAGAGAGAGAGAGAATCTCAAGCAGGCCCCACACTGTCAGTGCAGAGCCCAACACCGGGCTCAATCTCATGAAACTCTGCGATCGTGACTTGAGCCAAAATCAAGAGTCAGACTCTTAATGCCTGAGATACCCAGGTGCTCCTATATATTTTTTGCATACATCTTACTATTACATATGTTACAAACCCTACACCACATTGTTATTGTTTTGTTTAAAAGGCCAATTATTATGTAAAGAAATATTAAGACTTTAACTATAATTATGAATATTTTTATTAAAAGATAATATAAAAATAATCTTAACATATTTACACAGTACTCCTTATTCCTTTGTGTAGATCCATATTTCTATATGGAGTAATTTTCTTTCTGACTGAAGACTTTTTTGAACATTTCTTGTAGTGCATATCTTCTTGAGATGAATTCCTTCACCATCATTCCTGAAAAAGTCTTTATTACATGTTCATTCTTGAAAGGTGTTTTTGCTAGATATAGGATACTAGGTTGGCAATTTCTTTTCTTTCATTGATTTAAAGACTATGCTCTTGCTTATGAAATATCTGGTCTCATCCTCAACTTTTTCCTGGGTATATAATATGTCTTCTTTCCTGTGATTGCTACAAGATTTTTCATTGGTACCAGTTTTGAGTGAGTTATTATGTGCCTTACTGTAATTTCTTTGTATAGCTTCTGCTTGGGATTTATTAAGGTCCTTCCATCTGAGATTATACAGTTTTCAGCGAGTTTCCAAATTTTTCCTCCATTATTTCTTGAAATTTTTTTTCCCATTTGTCACTCCTCTTGTTTAAGAGACTCCATTTTAAGCTACTTGAAATTAGACTCCATATTAAGCTCACTGACACTCTTTCCAGCTTTAGAACTTCTTTAAAAGTTTTCTCTGTTTAATTGTAAATAGTTTCTTTTTTTAATTCATTTCTTTTTTTTATTCAAATTCCAATTAGTTAACATACAGTGTAATGTTAGTTTTAGATGTACAGTACAGTGATTCAACACTTCCATACAACACCCAGTGCTCATTATGACAAATACGCTATTACTAGATTTTTAAGATCGCTTGCTTAAACAATGTCTATCCGCCATTAATCCTACCCAGTGTTTGTTTTTTTTTTACCTTAGACATTGCAATTTTGATGTCTCAAAGTTTCACTTGTATCTTCTTAAAATGTTCCATTTCTTCTTAACTTTTTAAACATGAAGCACTGTCATAATAACTACTTTAATATTCTTGTGGAGAATTCAAACATCTGCATCAGTCTCGGGTCTATGTTTGATTTATTGCTTTTTCTTTCCATCATGGTCTTATTCTCCTTTGTGTGCCTGGTAATACTCTATTGGATGCTAAACATTGATGATTTCATCTATTTGGATGTTGAATGTTTTTGTATATAATTACTCTTGGCCTTTGTTCTGCTGTGCAGTTTATTTACTTGAAAACTGATCAGTTTGCTTTTTATTATTTGTTAGGTGGGGCCAGAGCAGTGTGCAGTCAGAGGTTAGTTATTCCCCCCTGGTGAGGTAAGATCTTTCTAAATTCTTAAACCAATTCTTCCTGAATTAGAAGGTGTTTCAGTCTGCTGGAGGGAGTAGGTACTAATTCCAGACCTATAGGTACTGTTTTACCTAAATTTTTTTTCAGGTATTTCCCCCCTATCCTTAGGTAGTTTCCTCCCATGAATTTAACCATTCAGCATTCTGCTGGAAACTCAAAGGAGACAGTGTACAAATCTCCAAGAATTCTTCTGTGTACTTCTCTTCTATCTATTATTCTGTCCTACAAACTCGAACTGCTTTAGTCTCTCTCAACTTAAGAAGTCTGCTAGACTCCACCTAAGTTCTTTCTTTCTGTTCCAGGCCTGGAAATTTTTTCAAGGCAGCAAACTAGGGTAGTTTTATGGTTCACCTTTGTTTCCTGTCTCAGTGACCACTGTCCTTGGTGAAAACTATTGTTTTATATATTTGCCCAATTATTTTATTCAGATAAGAGGGTTCCTGTTACTCTGTGCTTGTCAGAAATGGAAGTTATAACTGCTATTCAAAAAATGACTTAAAAATGCTATTTTCCAGGGAGTTCCAAATATCCCCTAATAATAACCATATAATAACTAGAATTTCATATCTTATCAATTTAGATGTGTTAACAGTCAGAGCTAGGTGTGGCTAAATCAGATCTGTTTATGACCTGTTCCTATAAATTCCTTAGACAATGTTAACTCGAATATTAGCTTGTCATAGACAAGATGACAATGACGTAATTCATATTAATTTTTAAGATGGAAGAATTGACTGGTTTGACTAAGCCACTGGTTCATTCCCTAACTGCCCATTGGCCATTTCAGTCTGGTTTATGTGACAAAAAAATGGAGAGCTCAGTGAAACCTGAAGAATGATCAAAAGTAGTATATTCATGGAAGCCCAAACAATTATTAGCCAGAATCATTCTTTTTGTTTCATTTTCTGAAGAAAACATAAAAGTATTATTTTTTGTTTGGTCTTTTTCCTAAAAGCTAAAAATCTACTTCAGGGTATATCTTTCACTGATATCTTTATCTGCACTTTCTTTGTCAAACCCGGAATCACAATCACCCATGTAAAATGCCCAGCATCCTAATTAGCCAGCAACTATTCCAAGGCTATTCCTTTCTGGATTACAACCTTCTTCATTTCTTATCCCCAGGATCTCTTTGGATTGCTTCTCACTCTGAGACATTATTTATTCCTTGATAATCTGCTTGAGTTTTTATTGGGTTATTCCCCAAAACGCTGTCTCCCTGAAAATACCCCATAGACTCTATGACCATCTTTCCCGCCTACAGACCTGAGTCAGCATTTCCAGAGCAAGGTCAACTCCTGCAAGGATAAGGGTGAATGGAACATTGAATAAAGTTAAAATGTTAATATTGTCTATCTATCATTGAGAACTTCTATGTATTTTGTCATAAGCAAAGAGAAACAGATTAGAATAAAATTAATCTTTACAAACGTGCTAGTATGTACAGTTTCTCGAATCTAATTGGCTTCAGATTTTTTTTTTTTCTGTAAGCAAAATAAACTATTGTCAGGGAGTCTATTCTCATTGCAAAGTAAAACATTTCACAATGCCTGTGTACCAGAAAACCTCTCCCAACTGCACTTGTTACTGATTCCATTTGACAAGTGGCTGCTTCTCGATAATTACTGTACAAACCATTACTTCCAAAATAAATTAAACTCTCATCACTTTATCCGGCTCCTCTACATTCATTAATAAGTATCTTGTAGAATAGGTGGTTGCACCTGCATTAGGAAGTGCAGAAGCTTATATGAAGAGATTGTACTTTTGTGTATCTTTTGTCTTTCAGAGCTACGTTTAGTTAATTTGCAATGAAAGTCTAGGGACTTTACTTGGGTAGGGACAGGGTGGAACCAAACCCAAAATTCAAAAAAAAAGATTCCTAATTCATTTCTAATTATTTTTTAAAATAGTTGATGAAATAAATTTTTTTAAACGTTTATTTATTTTTGAGACAGAGAGAGACAGAGCATGAACCGGGGAGGGGCAGAGAGAGAGGGAGACACAGAATCTGAAACAGGCTCCGGGCTCTGAGCTGTCAACACAGAGCCCGACGCGGGGCTCGAACTCAAGGACCGTGAGATCATGACCTGAGCCCGAGTCGGACGCTTAACCGACCAAGCCACCCAGGCGCCCCAATAGTTGATAAAATATATGTTACCCTTATAAGGCCAATGTCAGCAGTTAAAGAACCAGTTTCTCTGTGATACATACAGTGCTTTACATTCTATTGATTTTCACTAAGTAGAAGATCTGCTTCTACCAGAGAGGCAGCCTATTCTTACATAGGGTTTAAAGGGGACTGAAATATGGCAAAACTGGACAGACTTTTTTGTTTTGTTTTGTTTTTAAACCTCATCATAAGTCTTCTTTATGATAATTGATATTTGTGTAATTTAATTATCAGTAACACTACCGGAACATATCTTCAATTTTATTTTGCTTTAAAACATTTTCTGATGGATTTCTTTTGCTTTAAAACTTTTTCTGATGGTCTCAAACTGAGAAGAACATTGCGCCTCAAACATCTAATGGTAATAGTGGCTTCTTTGAATGGTAATGACCTTCTTTTGTCATGGCTTTTTATTGATGGTAAAATATACATTTTTTACTGGTGATAATAATATGCATTTCGTTTTTAGTATATGTGCTGCTGAAAAGAGCACAATAATGTATATTTATGACCATCAAATGAAAAATTTCAAGCCCTCTGTTTATCGTTCCCAAGTAATTATAACATTTGCTTGTTATTGTTCTCACATTGATCCATTTATTGACTCTTGGTATGATTGATCAATTAAGGCCTTCATTCAACAAACATTTACCGAGTACCAGAGGAGTACCTGATTTTGTGTCAGGTGCTATACTAAAGATGCCATTTTAGCTTCTATTCTGATTTCAAGGTATATGTGAAGTTAAAAGTGCAGTACCTTCCTGACATTATTGTTGTAGGTATTCTGTTATTTCTCACTGCAATTAACTCTCAAGAAGTACAAATTTTGGTGGCAGCTCTTGATGTTGATTGACTATATATTTTATAAAAAGTATTAGTTGTGTTTCCAAAAACTTATGTGAAGACACTGTCTTTGTTTTTAGCGATGTCCCAAATTTTCTCACCTTATTCTGTAAATAACCTTGCCTCCAGAGATTTTAGAATTACTGCCATAAGACCCCAAAGCAAACAATTATTCTCCAAGACAGTTCTGATATGAGATATAATGTCTCAAAAGATTCTCTGACAAATAGCCAAACCAACATGACAGTGTAAAATGAAGCACTTGTAGAAAAGCCTAGATTTTTCTTTCTTTTTTAAAAAATGAAAGTGACTCTCTGCACAAAATTATTATTAGAAGGTAGGACATATACATTTTCTTGATAAAATAATTTGCAATAATTATTTGTGAGCCGCCAGAGCGCCCTGGGTTACTTCCTTTCCATCACCTTACATAAAGAGAATGTTCAGAGATACTTATTCACTTATTCATGGTCATCCTATAATTTATAGTACTAATGTCAAACCTTGAAAATTCTGACTCTCTAAGATGGTCAGATATTGGAAAATAGTGTCAATACTTTTCAGTTTTCTTCTATGAATAACGTCAGTATGCATCCATTTTTATCTACAATTTTTATTTCTTTCTACATTCTTCATCTTTGGTCTCCTTTACTTAATTTCATTTCTAATACTCTGTTTTGAACCTAAGATAATTCCCATCTAATCTGTTTTCTGACACTTCCTGTCCATTTAATCTTACTGGTAACCGAAATAGAGTAACTTCTCCACTCAAAATACAAATGGCATACAGTTTCTATAATTCTCATTATATTCATTTGGGAAAGTGGATTATTGATATTTATGTTCCCCCCTTCCGCTGTATGACATTACAGTCCATAAAATAAAAGAATACCTCTACTTCGGAGGTAAAAAGAGTAAACAGAGAGCTACAAGCCAGTCATTGAGAAATCAATCTAATTCAAATATGATTGTGAGACATAATTTGTGAGATAGCAAATTCTTTAAAGATAATTTGTAAGTCGTATTTATGTTGGTCAAATCAATTGGAGACGTAAGAGCAAAGAACAATAAATAAACTAAATCCTTTGCATTGGAAATAATTGATGCCACACTTACCAGTTTTGAAAATTCAGAGAAACTTTAGCTGTTAAGAGATTGAAAGGTATTTTAGTAGACAGTCTGGTTCAATGATTTCACAAGACAGATATTTTGAACTTCTTTAATGTTTAGAAGATTTATCCTTATTTCAAACTAAAAACATCCCTTTTTTAATGTCTTCTCGTAGGTCTGGGAACTTTCTTCTGAAGCAATGTGGAAGATTTGCCATATACTCGTCACTGAAATATATGAGGATGGACATTATATTTCCCTGAATTTGTTTTCTTCACACTAAACTTCAGTTTCTTCAACAGGGTCAGTGATCATTTTCCAGACCCTTTTCCATCATGACAGTCTCTGCTGGGTGTCTTGAGCTTGTCAGTTCCTTCTGAAAATGTGGTACCCAGTTCTCCTATAATAGTGTAGCTATCAATGAATAGAGATAATTACATCTTATAATAAATACAAAATATATCTTTAAATTCACTTTAAAGGTTTGTTGTTGGCTTAATTAAATTTGTGGTAAATGAAATGAACACCACCCCCCCTTTCTTTTTTAACAAACTCAGTTTTCTTAACTCTAAAATAAGGATGCTGAACAAATGATATAAAAGATCCTTTCCAATTCCAAATTTTTGGTATCAATTTGCTTGTAATCAATCGCCTTTGTTGTCTACACATTTCCTAACCAAAATCTCTGTCTCCAATCCAAATGACAATTAAAATGTAGAACAAAATAAGCCCATATGTGGTAAACTACTAGAGACATATTTTTAGAGTAAGGCCAATCTATTAATAAATGATATGAGGAATAGTTCATCCAATCACTAAAACACCTATCATCCAATCCTCATGCCCCTAGAGTACTAAGTACATTAGTACATTCATTTGGAGTCATCAAGATGACACTATAAAGCAGATAATATTTTCATCACTTTAAAAATTAGGTAATTGAAACTAGAAACAGTTACCTTCTCAAATTACACAATGTATAAAGTGTAAAAATAGGGCTAAAATCTGGGTCTGTTATCACTACACAAAAATAAGACTTATTTTATCTATGGGTTCCATATTTAATAACCCCAAATAAAAATCAAAATAATAAACTGAATCTTCTCTGGTGCGTCTTGCTCTTAGGAATTTACCTTAGCTCTTCCTTTTTAAGGCCTTCCTAATCTTACTAATTTGGTCTGCTTCCTCTGATTCTCTATGACATGTTATTTTTGTACTGTATACAACAGATGTGTGTGCACTTGTCTAAACATCCCTACTGTAAAATATACCCCTCAAGGGAAGAGTCTATATTTTAATTATCATGATGTCCATAAAAAGATCTAACTCAGCTCTTGCACAAAACAGACATTTCATAAACATTTCTTGAAACGGATTGAACTGAATCAAATGAATTGAGCCCTACATTTATAAAGCCTTTAAGCTTTAAGTCTGAGTGATGCACTGAATTTTTAGAGGTGTCTTTAGGAGATTAAGGAGAAATTAATTTCTTAATTTGGGGCATGAACAAAATATCAATCTCATAGTAACTCTAGGACATTGTTTGGATATCATTGTCAGTATATAATTTATTTCTTTGCATAAACATGTATTTATTAAGCATACATTATTATTATTATTATTATCATTATTATTATTATGTTTTGCTAATCTGTCTTTTAAGTTTCTGAAAATATGAATGAACAATTTAACAGATCAACTTCTGGAAGCTTGGAACAATCTTTTCCCTAATCTAGTTATGCTTTACAGATCAAAGGGGACTACTGGGCACTTTAGGATTCATTTTGCATTAATTTCATTAATACCACCAAAAACATTTATTGAGCATCACATACACATCTTGTATGGCACCACGCACTTGTGCAATACACTATGAATAAGAATGAGTTCTTCCCCCCAGTCAAGTTGCTTCTAGTTTAGTGGGTATTATGCATTGAATGTTTGTGTCTTCCCTACCCCAAGTTTATATGTTGAAATCCTAACCCACAATGTAGTCCTTTAGGATGTAGGGTCTATGGCAGTAAATAGATCATGAGATTGGAGCCACCATGCATGGGATTTGTGCTTGCATAAGAAGAGGCATGAGAGCTTGCTCTGGCTCTCTGTTCTCTTCCATGTGAGGATACAGTAAAAAGTTGACAAGCTACAAGTAGGAAGAAGGGCTCTCACCAGGTACCAAATTAGCCTGAACTTTGATCTTAGACTTGCCAGCTTCCAGAACTGGGAGAAATAAATTTTTCATTGATAGCAACTGAGTTTATGGTATGTTGTTACAGCAGCCTGAGCTGATTAAGATGGTAGGAGAACTAGGGGACCTGGGTGGCTCAGTCAGTTGAGTGTCTGACTCTTGATTTCGACTCAGGTCGTGATCTCATGATTTATGGGATCGAGCTCCACATCAGGCTCTGCACTGACAGATTGGAGCCTGCTCGGGATTCTCTCTCTCTCTCTCTCTCTCTCTGCCCCTCCCCACATTCTCTCTCCCCCCCCCCCCAAAATAAATAAAAAAGACAGTGGGGGAACCAGATTCAATAGCAACTGAGTGTTTATTAGCACAAAGAACATCTTCACCAACCTGGGGGTATCAGAAAAATCTTTCTGAAGGATGACTTCTTAGCTATCCTAAGGTTCTATAGGAGTTAGTCAAGTTAGAAAAGGGAACCTTTTGGAAGAGGGAACAAAAGGAGCCAATGTTTGGTGGAATAATAAAGGTAAGAAATTAAAAGCTGATGAATCATGAAATGCCTCATGGAGTGCTTAAAACAGAGGCTAGAGAGGTGGGCCGAAGCCACATTAAAGGGGAAACCTACAGGTCAGGTGGAAAAGCTTTGATGCTGTCCCTGACGTATGTCAAGCTGAAGAGTGCCATATTTAGGTTTTCCAGTTAGCTGGGTTGCTGTGATGCCCCGTAAAGAGAAGATAAGGGCTTGAATTTGGGCAGCTAATGCGATGGTAGGGAGAAAGGTACAGATCGAAATAGAATAAATAAGACTTGGCAGGTAATTGACAAAGAGGAAACAGAGGTATATAAAAGAATTAAAGTTTGAATTTACAATAGCTTTTAGTTCACTTTTAGATAGGCTGAAAGAATCGGTCTTGGCTGGGAACAGTGGCCAGGAATTGCAACACATTACTTGTACTTGAAACCATAGGCTTTGAGAGCTTACTTAGAGGGACAGTGTAGGATTATCTGTGGACCAAGAGTGGGATCCTCAGGAATATCATCAACCGAAGGACAGTGTCAAGGAGAGAATTCCTCTAAAGAGACAGAGAAGGAAATGTCAGGCCTATAAAAGAACATTGATCAGAATGTGGTGTTATGGAAAGCTAAGTGATAAGACGTTTCTAATGGTCACTAGCTAGACTCCAACACCTGACCTTTTCTGCTCACCTGCCTCTAGCCACCAACCTTTGTCTCATGTTTTTCCTTTAGCTCTTCCTTCCAGCTTGTCTCTTAACTCAGGCAAAAGATGTGAGGGGCATAATATTCTGTGATGGAAACCCAAACTACTCCTCAAGCAATAGTGGCTGCTTGGAACAAAGAACTCTGGAGGCCCAGACCACCCCACCCAGACAAGTTCAAACTTAACTGACTCAAGCCTGTGCAGATGCACCATGGAGTGACCTATGGAGTAACTGACAGTTACCTTTATGTCATTATAACAATAAATCTCTGCCCCAGGAGGAGCACAAGCTTCATTTACATAATATGCAACGTATGTGTAGACATGTTTGTATGTATGTAAAGTGCATGCACCACTGTATGCCCACCTCCCCGTAGGATGACTAAGCTCTCCTCTCTAATTATTCATCCAACCCTCAATAAAAGGAACCCATCCACCTTGCTCAGAACGTTACAGCTTTGGAAGTTATTCCCTGTGATCTACTTATTTGCTGCAAGTAGTTTTTCCTTCGTCTGGCAACTCACCTGTTGTAGTCTCTCTCTGTGACTCACCGAGGAGCAAACTCACCTTGGTCTGGTTAGCACATGACTGAATGTTCAAGAGTATTAGATGTTTGTCGATGTTGTAGAAGAATAAGAATCAAAGGAGGAGGAGGAGGAGGAGGGAAAGGGAAGGAAATAAAGGAGGAAAAATTATAATTGGTGTTCATAAGTTTGATCTGTGCCAGGCTATTCTGTTAAGTGCTTTACATTTATTGTGTCACCCAGTCTTCCAGACAACTGTGTGAAACAAGGACTTTTATAGTAAGATTCCATGATACCACAAACTCTTACATAATATTATTGGCAGTTGCTTCTCAGACCCAGGAAATCCCAGTCAGTTAGCTGCTGTGGCTCAGCAGTCACTTTATAAACTTTGTAATAATATAAGCCTGAAGTTTACATGACTGAGTTTTTTGGATCCCACTTACAGAATTATGACAGGGTTTGCTGTATTATCCCCAATTTACAGATGGGAGGACTTTGGTTTCTGAGATTAGATGCTTTCACTTATCACAGTCATGAGAACACCAAGGGGGCATTATTTTCATGAGATTCTACTTTCATGATAAACTTGAAGTGTCAGCTCGACTGGGCCATAGGGTGCCCAGATGTTTGATGGAATATTCTGGGTGCATCTGTGAGGGTGTTTCTGGCTGTGGTTAACATTTTAATTGGTAGCCTAAGTAAAGCAGATTGTCCTCCCCAAGGTGGGCAGGCCTCACCCAATCCACTGAAGGCCTGCATTGAACAAAATGGCTGCAGAAGGGCGAATTCACTCCCTGCCTGAGGGTCTTCAAGTTGGGACATTGGTCTCCTGCTTTTGGGCTCAGACTCAGACTCAGACTGAAACTTACACCATTACTCTCCTGTTACTCAGGCCTTTTGACCTGGACTCAAACTATACCTTTAGCTTTCCTCAGTCTCCAGCCTGTAGCTCTTGGGACTTCTCAGCTTCTGCAATCATGTAAGCCAGTTCTTTATAATAAATCTTTCTCTCCACACACGCACACACACACGCATGCACACACACACGCACATGCATATAGATGTATATTGAATCTGTTTCTCTAGAGAACCCTGATTAATATACCCCCCCACCTCCACTTACCAGCCAACTCTAAATTAGCCTACTAAAAGGCACATTGCTTGCTATTTAAATGCAGCTTCAAAAGCCCTTCTGCACAAAAATTCTGCAGTTGTCACTGGTCACAAGAGTTGTGTTAATTAGCATATAACAGTATCATGAACTTGAGAATACTTTATATTCCTTAAATACAGAATTAATTATTCTTTAAATATCCTACTTAATCTGATTCTGCTTCTAGTGCTGTGTATTCCCTAAATGAAAAATGGGAAAGTTTCTCTTTTTGATTCCTTTTAGATTTTGCACTGACAAATAGGGAAACTTCACAACATCAGCATTAGAATTCCCCAGAAACTCTGTATCAGTTCATCTTTACTCAGAGGCAGAAAAATGTGACCTATTTGCTAAGTCTATTGTTCATTTTCATACATGTAGCACTAATTAACATTAAAAAAGCTCCACCTCCCTCCTTATAACCTTGATAAAAACTGGGTATTAAATTAACATAGCCAGGCTCAGCTTCAGGACAGAAATTATGCCGTCAATGCTCAAGATATGTTAACAGGGAAGATATGCTAAAGTTTCTGTAAACCATCCATCATTTGAAGTTAACAGTATATTGTTGAGTTTTTAGAAGGTAGCTTATAAATAAGCACATTAAGGAGATATTCACAAACCAAATTGCCCTTCATGAGATCACACACTCACGTCTTATATATTATATGACCCTCCATGTGCCAAAAGACTTGGTTGGAGATACCCTAAATAGAAAACCAATTTGGGGGGGGGGGTGGTCGGCTCTTGGCCATTTATCATATGATAATTTTTCCTTCAACATGAAGTGATGAGATAAACTGACTGTGGAGTTTCTACAGTATAGTTCTTTGAGAACCTAACCTGAGGATTCATTACAAATGCACCAAAGGAAGGTAGACATACAAGAAATATTTTACAAAATGCATATATTTTAAATTTCAGTCAGGAGAAATTGCACATGCAAAATATTTAGTAGTAATTCTATTAAAGAATGAATGAAGCATGCTTCTTAGTGCTCTAAATAAGGGGAAAAGTTATAATTAGATGTCATCACTATCAATTTAATTAGGTTTTCAAAGAGGGGGTCAGTCCACCTCTCCTCTTGGAAGCAGACATCAGGTCATGCCATGAAACTTGGCCATGCCCGGAACTTTGATTGTGAGTGCTCCTACCAAGAAGGGAGATTTCAGCTGTCTAGTCTTTAGAAACAAAAGAAACTCCATCAAAGAGAAATCAGAAGAGCCATATCTGAATTTTATTTAAAATTTTTTTCAGAAAAGATAAAAATAAAAAGGTCTGTTTAAAAACCACCTGAATGATTTCTAACACTTGGACTTCTGAATTTTTCATTTCATAACTTATAATGGGAATTCATAAATTTAGGTACGGAGAGTGAAATGTAGTGTCTGTTTGTTGATATAGGTACCTGAAATATCATGATGATCAAACCAAGCTTTGCACAGTGACTTCTTTGGATTTGATTAATACAATTTTCTCTTGTGATGGAAAAAAAAAATAAAAAAAAGAATGAAAGACAATGATCAGTGAGCCTTAACATCTATTGATACGTGGTTCAAGAAGCAGGTGCTCATATTATATAAATATAAATCAAGAAATCGTTTATTTTAAACTAATACTTAAAAGGAATACAAATTAGAGAATCTGAGATTTGTCTGCAAAACGTCCAAGATTTCATTTGGCATTTAGTGCAGCAATTAGATGGCTTTCAGTACTCTTAGGAAATTTCATCTACATCTGGAGAGATTTCTCTTTATTTTCAACCATCAGTTAGTTACCTATTATTTTAGTATTAAGAACCTGTTGTATAGTAGTTCCCCCTTTTCCGTGGGAGTTGCGTTCCGAGATCCCCAGCGGATGCCTGAAACCTCAGTACCAAACCCTCTATATGATGTTTTTCTATACATACCTACCCATTATAAATTTATCTTATAAATTAAGCACAGTAAGATATTAACAACAATAACATAATAAAATAGTACAATTGTAACAATATACTCTAATATTGAATATACTCTAATCATGTGAATGTGCGCCCTCTCTGGAAATATCTATTGTGTTGTACTCCACCTTCTTCTTGTGACGACATGAGATGGTAAAATAGGTGATGAGATGAAGTGAAGTGAATGATGTAGGCATTGTGGCCTAACTTTAGGCTACTATTGACTTTCTGATGGTACATTAGAAGGAAGATCACTTGCCCCCACAGTAGACTGCATGTAACCCAAACATGGAAAGTTAAACCACAGATAGGGGAGAGATACTGCGTTCAATAAATTCAGACTGAAGTGGATCGTTGTCTTCGTTTGGTTCACTTTGGTTCAACAAGTCTTGATTGAGCATCAACTATGCTGTAGGATCTGTGCTAGGAGCAGAGGCATCGAACCATCATCCAGGCTTTCCTCAGCTCAGCGCAAGAGAGACAAACCTGTGTTCAGCCATCATGAATGTGCAATTAAAAAAAAATACTCTGGGAACAGAGAGGGAATGAATGTCTCTGCTTCTGTCTGACCTGGCTTTAAAATAATGAGTTAGAGTCACCAACTCCTTTGCACACTCTTTTCCCACCAGCCTTCCTCCTGTCCATTCTCTTCTCTGTCGGGTTGCATTTTATGAATACGTTTCAGATTATGCATTTCCCCTCCTTTCACCTTCCTACTGGCTAATGGCTTTCCCATTGCGCTTAGAATAAGGTCCGGTGTCTTCTCCCTGGGCAACACGTCCCTCCATAATCTGGCTGTGGCCAATCTCACCTCGCTCCATGCTCTGCTCCAACCAGGCTAGACTTTCTGCTCTTCACACTTGAAACCCAAACCCACAGCAGGCGCTGACATCTGCTGTTCCCACTGCATGGAAACCCTTCACCCATATCTTTTAATAGGTGATTTCTTCTCATTCGTAAATGCAGCATAAATGCTGCCTTCTCAGAGGCCCTCCAGGTCCTCGCTGTTTAAATACTCTCTAAAGTACCGCCCTGTTTTCTTCTTTTTCTAGCTTTATCTGAAAATATTGTATTATTGGCTTTATGGTTGATCCTACCACAACTACTCCCATGCCCATGGAATGTAACCTTCAGCAGAGAAGGAGCCCCATTTGTCACGTGTGCTATGCTTTCCCGTTTCTAGGACAGGGCCTCGTATACCCCAGGACCTCAATAATCATTGTGGAACCAGTGAATTGCAATCACTACATTTTCAGATTCTTTCTCCACTTTAAATAGTAGTGAAGAATCTAGTAGAGTTTTCTCTTTGTACAAGTGACTATACCGATTTATATTTTGGCATAGTTTTACCGAATTAATGATCCATTTTTAAAAGACAACCAAATTTAACATAATAAAGAAAAGATATAGAAAGTGTTCGTGACATCTATTCCTCAGAGTCCTTGGCCAGTGCTGTTAGCCTCTCATGACAGTAAATTCACAAATGTAAGAAAAATTAAAAATAAATTACCTCCTCCTCTTTTTATGTTTTCAACAGTACCATTGTCTTTGAGTGTTCCCCAAAGGGGGTACACGGGGTCAGTTTGCACATAACTAGCAAGGTTGAAACACTATTTCAGTTTTGTTGCAATGTTCCCTTTATGGGAAGGCTAACATTCCAATATTATTAAAAATGCAAACCAATAAGACATGAAATGGCTTGCTTATTGCTAACATTTATGCAAAACCACTTAAAATGTTAAAAAATATTAATCTCCTACCCTATGTAGCAATTAATGCTACACAGATGATGACAATTGTTTTTTTCCACTGGAAAATCACCAGCAATCCGCATTCTCTTCTTCTACTTAATTAACACAACTATATATATCCTTCAAAGTCACAGGAAACTGGTGTAATTGCTTTTGTAAATTCAACTACTCTCCAATGAAGAACAGATTGCTAAATTAAATGCAAGTAATTTGAAGCTTAAAAAAATCAGGAATAGAGACATTCTTGCCCTTGTATAGCATGAGGTGATGTAAAGGTCAGGGACAAGAAAAGAAAAGTAAGAATTCCTAGACCTAAATTTGACTCTCTGTTGCGATATTAAGTATATCTTAAAGGCTATTTGTCAAGCAAACGTTGTGTTATATAAAATAGTTATACTTGATAATCAGCTGCAACATTGTTAACATAGATATGTGCTGAATTGATTTGGAATCAAAGATTGTGTGTGTGTGTGTGTGTGTGTGTGTGTGTGTGTAGAACAGCCCTGAAGTTTCTGAAAAGCCAAAGAAAATAAGGATTGGAGAAACAAGGAGGAAAATACTTTTTTATTTATTTTTTTTGCTAATTTATTTTTATCTAGAGAAGATAAAAGAAAGGATAATGGGAAAGTGTGAAAGGAGAGAGGCAGGAAAACAGGATCAGAGATGAGGATACACACACAGGCACACCCTCATTATTTACGGATTCTGTAGTTGCGAATTTGCATACCCAGTGACATTCATTTATACTTTAGGCACTTTCATGACAATTACTGGACATGCACATGTGTGGAGCAGTGAAAATTTTGAGTTGCTAGAGACTCAGTAAGTTGCTAGATGAAGCCCGACAAGGCGATTCTCTGCCTTCTTGTTTCAGCTCTCATTCTGTAAACAAGTGTCCCGCTTGTGGTATAATTAGTGGTGTGTTTTTGAATTTTTGTGCTTTTTGTTAGTGGTCCCATTTATTATGGTCCCAGAACATGGTACTGAAGAGCTCTCTAGCATTCCTAAGAGCAAAAAGGCTGTGATATGCTTTACATGGAAAATATGTGTATTAGATGAGCTTTGTCCAGGCCTGAGTTATTTATACTGCTGGCTGTAAGTTCAATGTTAATAAATCAACAATTTACATTAAATAAGGTGTCTTTAGTAGGTAAAATCAATAGAACAGGGTTGTGAATTCAGCTCTTGACAAAAATGTAACCGGAGGCTCACAGGAACCTAGCCCCACATTTCCCTTAGGAGCAATGATTCAGTATTTGCTAATTCAATTTTGTAGTGGCTTTATAAACATAACTACTGTGAATAATAAGAATCAACTGAGAGTGTGTGGGTGCACATATGTATATGTGTGTATGCACACAGTTGCTTATTTTTATTATTTGCAGTACTTATATATGTATATATGGAGACAGAGGCAGAGAGAGGGGAAAAGATATAGAATCAGAACACTATCTTATGTCTTGATCAAGGGTGGATTGTTTATCTGGAGGATGACTCAAGTGAATAAATAAAATTGGGATCAGATGAACATGTGAAAGTTTAATTCAGAGTGAAAAAAATATTCTGAAGTAATCACATAATGGAAAGAAGGAAAGAAAGAAAGAAAGAAAGAAAGAAAGAAAGAAAGAAAGAGAGAAAGAAAGAAAGAAAAAAAAAGAAAGAAAGACAGAAAGAAAGAAAGGAAGAAAAAGAGGGAGTTTTGAGTATACCTGTCTAACTTCTTCATTATGCAGATGGGGGACATGGGAATGGGCATAATGGTCAAAGGTAAGTCTCCGGAACCTAATTCAAATCTCAGTTTTCACCCTCTTAATTTCTATGGATCTCATTTTATCGCCTGTGAGATGGGGAGGATAATATGTATCATAGGCTTGTAGTAAGAATTAAATAAGATAAGAAATCAAAAACTGCAGAACAGTGTATGGCATATATCCAGGCATCCAATTAATAATGTGATTAGGAGTAAGTGGACCTCACTGGGAGAAACCAGTCTCCATATCCTCTTATCTCCTGCTTAGTGTTTTTCCATTGTACCATTCTAGGGCCATTGAGGCACGCGTTGGACTGACTTGCTTCTAGATGCTATAAAAATGGTTGGCATGGAGAGGTTTGTATTCCCAAAATATGCTTTCATAGTGTAGAATATAGAGTCGAAGGAAAAGAAATGTGAGCAGGGAGTTAAGAAAAAGAGTAGTGTTGGTTTTCCTGCAAAAGAACATCATTTCCAAAGAATGGAAGAAATCATGCTAGGTCTTATCCAGCCATTACTCAATCCTAGGTATTCATAAAATGAAATCAACTTTGATTCCCCCTATGAGAATAAAGCAAACTAGTGTAAGAAGGTAGAAATTTGTTTATTTGTTTGTTTGTTTTAATAAAAGAAGAGAAAGAAATAACTGTATCCTAAATCCTCGGCTTCTTCATATAGAAAGGGGAATAATAATGTTTGCTTTATCAAATAATGTTAACATTCCTAGAAACTATTTATGACAGAATATCCCACCAAGGCTGGAGATAGAAGCCTATCCAACGTAATGTAAGTTAGGATTTAGACAACCTATTTGATCTTATTTTTCAATACTACGGGAGCCATAGAATACAACAAAATTACAGTGTGTTACCTTTTATATCATACCTACGCATTGCTGCATAGAAATTCTGTTTGAGATGTTATTAATAATAATAGAAGAATCTATTACTTCATATGTCAGAGGGAACAATTCAGGATACAACTGCTATTTTAATATATTTATTCAATCCTTTTTATCAACATGAGTGACTGGTATGGAGCTGGTGAATGAAATCTACAGATTTTTATAACTTTGCAGCGCGGATTAGACCAGATAACATTGAAGAGTACTTCAAAGAATGTTGCTTTCATTTTTTTCCCCTCTCTCTCTCTCAAAGGAATTCTGGCAAAAGTTCATATTTTCATCTAGAGAAACTTACCATTTAAAAAAATTCTCTTTAAACCCATTCAGTTAGCTGCCCACATTGGTATTAAATATAAACCGTTTCATACAACTCTTGCTAGAAGCAAACGTGCCTATAACTCTCCTTAAAGATTCATTGAAAAAATGTGACTTATTTCACATTATAAATCAAATAATGGTACGTTTTCGCCATTTTTATTGCTTTTGACATCAGTATATTATCACGAATGGAACATACTTATTCCTTCAGAAGTTGACTAACAAATAGTATTTGTTAGTGTTAATTTTTAAAAGTATTCCGCCAGATAAAATAGCATTGTTGTTCTTGTTGCTGTTTTGTTTTTGTTTGTTAATTTCATAGTCCTACAGAATGGGGCCTTTCACGAAAGGAGACAGGACTATACTTCAGTAAATCGCCCCAAGTGCACACTATTTATTGTATATTTGAAGGTTCCATTGTAGCTAATGAACTCTGGGCCATAAAAATTCACCTCTTCGAATTTCAAAAATATTACCAATAGGTAAGGAGATGCTAAATAAATCATCAGATTTACTAAATCTAAATGTTTATTTTTATCCCTTTCTAGAGTAAGAGGAAGCATTCCTCACCGTCAGAGTGTAGGGTTAATGTAGGAGAAGACCATTAAACTCCCATCATTCAAACACGATAACCGCCTCATGTGTCTACATGATGTTTCCAAGCTATTTTTAAGCCATTTAAGCTTTTCAATTTACACTAAACATCCACCAAGAGATTTTTCTATTAAATTTAGTGCAATATTTTAAATGATCGGCACAACTCAATTTTAAATAAATTCTAGAGTAAAAGTAATTTCTAAAGACATAACTTACATAATTTTCCGAATGCACCACTGGTTCTAAATAGTGGCTTTCAACTTTAAATCATTAAAAATCCCTTAGAATCCCCAGGCAGCTACACTTTGTATAAATCTAACGTAAATTTTAAGGACTTAATGTGTGCTAAAATGACAAAATAAGTTTCGTATACTTACATATTTCTGGTTGCCCAAAATGATTGAAAATAGCAAGTATTTCACAAAGTGTTATGTAAACATGTAAAGCACTAGGAAATTTTCAAATGAGTCTCAAAAATATTTCTGTTTCCTGATACCGTTTTTGATCTGCTAAGAATACCATTGGCCAGGAGAGTAGTAGGTGGCCTAGGGCATCCTGGGACCTGGGCGTCTGACCGGGAACTTGGGAGTTTCACCTGGAAAGAGCAGATGACAGTTGGGAATGACTGGCTGGCTCATCAGTGAAGACGGAAAGCTGAGGTAGAATACAAAGAATCTATTGATGGCTTTTGTCTGTGGAAGACAGAAGCCTAAGGGAAGGGTGACTGCTCGCTCCTAGTGTCACGGATGTCACATGATAGAAAGTTTTATGTTTGTTTCTGACATTAGGCAAACAAAAACCTTTTGAATGCTGAGGCTGGCTCTTGTTTTGAGCCTGCGAGCTGCTACTCATTCCTATTGATGAGTACTGATCTGATGGCAGCCCTTTCATTTTTACGGTATTAACTGTGTGGGGAATGTGGGTAGAAGGTCCGAGACAGGCCCACCGACCTCATCCCCACAGAGTTCACACAGCTTTTGGAGTTTTCTTTTTTGGGGTGGGGGGAGGGGGAGGAAACGGGGTGTCTCAGGAGCGTACCAATCTCTTTGCTTAAATGAACAATATGACTTAGGCCTTCTGAAACCAGTTTAGCAAAAGACCCTTTTTTCTTTTCCCTCTGGAGAAGGATATAACACTATCACCACGATTCAGCTTTGCTTGTCTGGGTCTGTGCAAATTGTGAGGGAAAGAGAGCTTTGAGGGAGCCCTTCCTGTTCCCTTTGGTCCCTGTGATCTGTACTCACTTGAGGTTCTGAGGTTCAAAATTCGATGACTTGGCAGGAAAAGATAAATTCATTTTTTAAAGGCCTGGTGAGGATTGTATTCTTGTTGAGGGAGTCATAGATTGGGAAAACTGAAGCCATTTTGAAAGCCCTTGATTATGGCCGACTTTTAAATATATACATTCACTTTGAATTAAAAGGATCCAGAGAAATGAGAATAATTTCTGCTTTCTGTGGCCAGACTTTGAAGTGGAGAAATGTAGGGCTAAAAGCAAATAGCATAACCTGTTTTAATCAAAAGGAGTCTAGCAAGAAACAATCAATTAAAGAACAGTCTGATTCTCTGCGACATCAATGTATGAAAATCTGTTAGACGCCAGATTGTGTCTCAAGACACATATGATGAACTGAACAAAATGACCTGCTAATAGCTTTTACGGGTAATAAATGCATCGTGTTATTGGTAATTCTGCAGATGGTAAATCAAGCTAATATCGAAGCTGAAACAAGCTACTTGTTAAATATAGTTCAAAATGATCTTCTCAAAAACTGTTATTCAAAAACTGGATTGCACAGAAAAGAAAGATGATTACTCCTTATATTTCTAAGCATCTTAAATGGATAAACATTCCCATTCTGCCATGGAGGCATTTTGATTTTTAAATTCTTTGGAGAGAGCACGCCTGACATAAATTTAAGCCGAGAAGCACTATGTTTATTTAGATCATGAGTAGGAACTAAAATGTAAAACCTGTGCTGAAATTGAGGTGTGACTTTACTGCATACAATGCACATTAGATGAGATTTCTAGTCAGCATTCGGAGCACCAACCTGGCAAATTTGAACATTTGAGTGCAATGCATATTAACAAGTTATAGAGGGATGGACATGCCTTTCATATTATTGACTCTCTCTTGAGGAGCTTCATTCGCCTAGAGAACACTTTAGCTTCAGTTTTGTTGTTGTTGTTGTTGTAAGATCTAAAGTAGATTGTAGCACAATTCTATGAAAAGAGGAGACAGGACAATCGTCCAAGAAATCACTCTAACAAGAAAAAAAAAAAGTACTGTGACTGCCATGATAAACAAAGGGAAACTCAGTCTAATGAAAGGAAAAGTTAACTTCGTGGATGGTCAGGTCAGATCACTGAATCCCCAGATAGATCCTCCCTATCTTCGAACAGATTACTTATAACCTAAAATCATTTCGTTTGCCAGTCATGTTATGTAAACTTGATTATTTGTATTAACTGGGGAGAAGAGCAGTGCTAAGTATGTATTCATTTTTAAAGGAATGTTATTTCAGATATACATGTGGAAAATTTATACTAGGGTTTTTCTTTTTTTTTAAGTTTATTTATTTATTTTGAGAGAGAGAGAGAAAAAGAGAGAGAGAGGACAAATGGGAGAGGAACAGAGAGAGAGAGAGAGAGAGAATCCCAAGCAGGCTCCGTACTGTCAGTGTAGAGCCCAACGTGGGACTCGAACTCATGAACTATGAGATCATGACTTGAGCCAAAATCAAGAGTCAGGTACTTAATCGACTGAGCCACCCAGGCACCCCTAGGGTTGATTTTCAAGTAAGTGTAATTTAAGATGTATTTGTATGTTTTTTTAGATCTATTTATATATTTGCATATATATATATATATGTATATATATATATATACACACACACACACACACAGACATAAGCATGCATGTACACAAATATCCAGATACATGTATACATATTAAAATTTTATGTTGTATTTTAGTTCTAGATTTACCTATTATATGGAACATCTTGAAGAAAATCAATTAAATTAATGCCTTAAATTTCCAGCTTTTTGACAGTAACAAAATGTTAACTATTTATCATTCTCTGTGATATGACTTTGAGGACAGTGACAGGGGCAGTGATCCTATCTTTTAGCAGTGAAAAAAAGGGGGCGGGTAAAATATCACCTTGTTGGAGGAACAGATGTTTGCAATCCATTAACATCCATTTATTCACTGCAGAATCAGAAATGTATAATAAGACTAATCCTCAGCCAAATTGTGAAGCTCGGCCGCCACAATCAGCAGCCCTCCGAATTCCCCAAAGTTGTTCTTTCACGAAGATTCCTGATGTCTTCCCTAGCTCCCCACCTGTGTCATCCGCATTTATTCGATTTACTCGAGCACGCTAATAAAGGCATGAATGAGATAATATCTCTGCATTTTCTAAGATGTTTCCAGCGTAAAGTAACAGAAAATAAAACTGAAAGTGGCCCAACAAAGAAAGACGTTTCACATAACAGAACGTCCACAGGTCAGCTCCAAAATTCATTGGTCATCGGAACACCAGGAACCTCCGATCTGTCTGTCTTGTGCTGTTCACCAAAACAATTTTAATGGTGAAGGCAAATTCGAAAGTATATTTATTCCTACATAGTTTTTATCTGGCTCTACCATTAAGAACTAATATTTTTTTTTCGTGACTAAATGGTATTCATTTCAGGAATGCATGTTTCTTTTTCAATTTGTTTTTAGTTTTTATTATTGAACTATTGTGGACATACAATGTTATATTCGTTTCAGGTGTACAATGGAGTGTTAGATAATTCTATCATTACGCAGTGCTTGCCATGTAAGTGGAGTTACCATCTGCCTACAATGTTATTACAGAATTATTGACAACTGACCCTGTGCTGTACTTGTTGTCTCCATGACTTAGTTACTTTATACCTGGAGGATTTTACCTCTTAATCTCTTTCACCTATTTCACCCATCCTGCTACCCCCCACAGTTTGTTCTCTGTATTTATGAGTCTGTTTTTGTTTGTTTTGCTTTGCTTTTTAGATTCCACAAATAAGTGAAATCATATGGTGTTTGTCTATCTCTGTCTGACTTATTGCACTCAGCATAATCCCCTTTAGGTCCATCCATCTTATCATAAATTGCAAGATCTCATCTTTTTTGTGGCTAAGTAATACTCTGCTGTGTGTGTGTGTGTGTGTGTGTGTGTGTGTGTGTCTGTGTGTGTGCGTCTACCACATATTCTTTATCTATTCATCTATCAGTAGACACTTGGGCTGCTTCCATATCTTGGCTCTTATAAATAATGCTTCAATAAAGATAGGGTGCACTGGGGCGCCTGGGTGGCGCAGTCGGTTGAGCGTCCGACTTCAGCCAGGTCACGATCTCGCGGTCCGTGGGTTCGGGCCACGCGTCGGGCTCTGGGCTGATGGCTCGGGGCCTGGAGCCTGTTTCCGATTCTGTGTCTCCCTCTCTCTGCCCCTCCCCCGTTCATGCTCTGTCTCTCTCTGTCCCAGAAATAAATAAACGTTGAAAAAAGAAGAGTCAAGAACTTTAAAAAAAAAAAAAAAAAAAAAAAAAAAAAGATAGGGTGCACATATCTTTCCAACTCAATGTTTTCATTTTGGGGGGTAAAAAACCAACAGTGGAATTCCTCGATCATATGATAAAAGAAACCATATATTAATCAAATGTGAAAGGGTATAGTTCTTTCTCACTTTTCTTTGGTCTAAGTGCTTCTCACTGTCTGGAAATATTCTAAGGCAGAAGATTTGAATCAGCCACATAGTCTGTGAAGCTAAATAGTTTTTCTATCTATTCTTGCTGTGTTCAGACAGGGTAGAGGTACTGACAGAGTTGGGGAATTGTGATGTGGGAGGCAACACCCAAAATTGGAGGAACTCTGACATTTCTCCCTATGTCTAGACATTTCTCCCTATGTCTAGTAAAGAGTGTTTTGAAAGGGTAGTTCTGCAGTCCACTCTAATAAGAAAGGGAAAACCAAGACATAGTGAGAATGTGGTTATGATACGGGGTTCTTGTTTCTTATTAAGCTCAGGCACGTGTAAGTATTTGGCAGTCTTGGTTAGAAAAATGCACTAAATACATCACATAGTTTATGTTGGATTCCTCACATGAGAAACCTACTTTCCTGGATCATGAGGCATCATCAAATACTACAGAATATAAAAGTCCTATGGCATCAAAAAAAAATTTCAAATAGCCAGTGCAATCTTAAGAATAAACAACAAAGCTGGAGGCATCATACTTCCTGATTTCAAAGTATATTACAGAGCTATCGTAATCAAAACAGTATGGTATTGGCATAAGAGCAGATAGATAAATGCAATGGAATAAAGATCCCAGAAATAAGTCAATGCTTACATGGTCAATTAATTTTCAATAAGGGAATCAAGAATATATAGTACAAAAAGGGTTGTCTCTTCAGTAAATGGTGCTGGGAAAACTAGATATCCACATGCAAAAGAATAAAACTAGAACCCCATCTTGCAACATATACAAAAATCAAATCAAACTGGATTAAAGACTTGAATGTAAGACATAACCCATAAAACCCTTAGAAGAAAACCTGAGAAAAAGTTCCTTGACATTGGTCTTGGCAATGATTATTTTGATCTGACACCAAAAGCAAAGGCACCAGAAAAAAAATAAATAAACAAGATGGACTATATCACACTAAAACCTTCTGTTCAGCAAAGGCAACCATCAACAAAATGAAAAGGCAACTTACAGAATCGGAGAAAATATTTGCAAACCTCATATCTGAGAAGGGTTAATATTGAAAATATACAAGAAAGACATATAATTCGATAGTAAAAAAACAAATAACTCAGTTTAAAATGGGCAAAGTGATTTTCCCAAGGAAAACATACAAATGGCCAACAGAGATTTTGGTGACTATGAAGTTGGGGTGATGCTGGCCAGGCCAAGGCTGATGGCATAGGATCTCATTGTCCTCCTGGTCTTTTACCCCTCCTCCAAACCCTTCAGTAAAATGGTCTGATCCAAACAAACAAACAAACAAACAACCACGCAAATGACCAAAAGATACATGAGAAGTTTCTCAACTAATCATCATGGAAATGCAAATCAAAACTATAAGGAGATACTACCTCATATTTGTTATGATGTCCAAGATAAAAAAGACAAGAGAGAACAAATGCCCACAAGGATGTGGAGAAAAGGGAGCCTTTGTGCACTTGCGCACTGTTATAGGAATGAAAACTGGTAGAGCCACTGTAAAAAAACAGCATGGAAAGGCTCTTCAAGAAATTAAAACTAGAACTACCATGTGATCCAGCAATCCCACTTCTAGGTATATATCAAAAGGAAATGAAATCACTCTCTTAAAGGGACATCTGAACTCCCATGTTCATTGCAGCATTATTTTCAATAGCCAAGGTATGGAAACAACCTAAGTACCCATTGACAAATAGATGGGTAAAGGAAATGTGAGATACACCACACACACACACACACGCACTCACACATACAATAGACTATTATCCAGCCTTAAAAAAAGGAAACCTTGCCATTTGTGACAACATGGTTGAAGCTAGAGGACAGTTAAATAAGACAGGAAGAGAAAGACAAATATTTTATGCTATCATTTATATGAGGAATCTGAAAAGCAAGCAAGCAACCAAGCAAGAGAAAGGCAAACTCAACTACAACAAAAAGAATGATGGTTGCCGGGGCTGGTAGGGTGGAGGAAATGGGAAACAGCAGGTAAAAGGGTACAAACTTTTAGTTATAAGATGAACAAGGTCTGGGGATCTAATGTATCACATGATGATTATCATTGATAACAGTGTCTTGTATAATTGACATTTGATGAAAGATGAATTTCAATGTTCTCACACAAAACAGATAAATATGTGAGGTGATAGATGTGTTAATTAATTTGATAATGGAAATCTTTCACATGTGCATGTATATCAAGCCCTCACATTGTACAATTAAAGTTTATTTATTTAATTTTGAGAGACAGAGAGAGAGTAGGGGGCAGGGGCAGAGAGAGAATCTCAAGCAGGTTTAGTGCTGTCACTGCAGAGACTGACGTGGGGCTCGATCCCACAAACCGTGAGATTGTGACCTCAGCCAAAATCAAGAGTCAGATGCTCGACCACCCGAGTCACCCCGGCACCTCAAGTACACTTTAAATATATTACAATTCTATTTGTCAATTTTGCCTCAGTATAAAGCTGAAAAAAGCATACTCTAGAGTAAACCGAACCTGGAGTGTCTCCTGATCGCTCTTGACTAGCTCTGTCAAAAAATGTAGATACCCAACTAGTTATTCTTCTGATTGATAAAATAACGGAAATGTTTCTTTGTATTTGTGTCAACTGTTTACCTTGGTGTACCAGTTGACTGATAGAGCTCTGGCTTGTGGATAGTCACTCCTCCAGCCAGCCATAAAAGAAAGAATTATGCATCAATAGATGTTCTGTGTTGAAAAATTGTATCATCTAAAACACTCCTTTTAGACACATCAGGAAGATAAATAGAAATAAGTTGGAAAACATTAGTAAACTTTTAAGACAATAGCGTACTACTCTGAATCCACTGATAAGCCACTGGAGCATGTGTGAAGTCGACAGGTGGAGAAAAGTAAATATGATGAACAAAGAGAGAAAGGTTTGGTGTAGAGAGTTGCGTGAGCATGCTCTCCTTTTAAGACTTCGGCAAAAGCTTAATGGCCTTGACCTACGGCAGTGCTTTAGCTCTTCTTTCCTCTCATCCCCTTTTCAGATCTCCGTACAATCCATGCTTTCTCTTCTATTTACATTTTCTAGTGCTGTGGCATGGAAAGGAATATTCTCCAAGGGCCAAAGACTGCAGTAGTTCACAGCAGACCCTGATTCTGCTTCCAGCTCTTCTATTCATCCTGGAGACACTGTTCCAATTACGTTTCAGATTTCTCTTAAGAACACAATGGAGTTAAAATGTTTTCACAACCACCCTTCCATGTAAACTCAAATATCACAGTGCTATTGCTGTTTTTAGTAACAGTGCTAATAATTGTACAGGTGCTGCTGCTGTAGGAGGTGACGTGTCCTTACAGTGTGATTTGGTCAAAGTCAGAATTCAGCCTGAGATATGTACGTGGCTTTGCTTTTTTCAATAAGATTTTATTACTGACAAACAGAAGGACTTCATTATATACTGGTCTCATTTATAAGATAAACTCACATCATGGAGTCCAAGGGCTGTGTTACAGGGGAGGTATTTATTTATTTATTTATTTTAGTAAATCATTCATCACTACAGTAAAAGTAATTACGAGACATCTTACTAATCCTTCCAGCCTTTATGAGACATTGTTTATGAGTTATTAGCAACGAACAATGAATAAATGAGCTTTTGACAAATAACATGAAAAACTTTCCAACTTGTGTCTCTTTCTTCTAACGTCTTGAGATTTTGCTGTCACTTACTGATGCGGAGGTAACCTATTTACACTGAATCAAACTTGTTGACATTTAAGTGTTAAAAAAAACCCACTATCTAAACAGTAAAAAGAATATAGGAATGACATTCACGGATATTTCCAGCTGTCAACAAGTCAGGTTTCTTACTAACTGTGAGCCCTTGAAGTAGTGTGCTCCTTGGATAGAGTGAGAAATACTGTTACTCCCGTTTGTTTTTTTTTTAAAGCCCTATACTTGTCTGTACTAATTAGCAAAATATCATGAGTCTCTCTCTCTACTACTCCCATCTCTAATGTGCATGATTCTTCTTCTTAATAGTAGCGGAAACAACTGTTCATACACATGCTACACGGATGGACTAGGCGATCACTTACACAAAACCAAGGACACCGCCATCCCACACGAAAGAATTTAATTAAGGATCTATTTTTAGTAAGTAGGTAAGTAGTAGCACAAACTGCAAAATATTCCTAAATATAATCATGGAAAAAAAAGATTAAACAGGAGCCTCCCATTCCTTTTGTCTCCCTGAGGAAAATATAACTCCTCATGTGGGTATTGAATGAAGAAACCCTCACTGATAACTCCGTGGGACTTCTACCCCTTACGAGTGACCGCTCTGTCACTGGGGAGAATGATACGGTTTCTATATCCTTGCTTCTTTTCTTTTTTTTTTTTTTTTAATTTTTTTTTTTCAACGCTTATTTATTTTTGGGACAGAGAGAGACAGAGCATGAACGGGGGAGGGGCAGAGAGAGAGGGAGACACAGAATCGGAAACAGGCTCCAGGCTCTGAGCCATCAGCCCAGAGCCCGACACGGGGCTCGAACTCACGGACCGCGAGATCGTGACCTGGCTGAAGTCGGACGCTTAACCGACTGCGCCACCCAGGCGCCCCTCCTTGCCCCTTCTTTTCTAAGCAAGACGATATCAAAGCAGAAAAGGCAAAGTGCAGCAAAGGTGATACCACACCCCTCCTCCTTCTAAGTATGAACTTCACTGAGAAGGGAGCTCTTACCCATTTCATTACATTCTGGAAAGGGATGCAAATACTTGCTAAACAGAAAATTGTATAATATGGTAATAAAGCATTTTTTAAAGTTTATTTTTAAGAGAGAGAGAGACAGCACCAGCGGTGCAGGGGCAGAGAGAGAGGGAGAGGGAGAGAGAAAATTCCAAGCAGACTCCACACTCAGCGCAGAGCTCTCAGCCCAGAGCCCAATGGGCTCTATCCCACAAATCGTGAGATCATGACCTGAGCCAAAATCAAGTCAAGACGCTTAACCCGCTGAGCCAACCAGGCACCCCATCATGAAGTGTGTTAAGCTAACCAGCCCGATCTCTGTTTTAGCTCCACCAGTTAACTAACTGCATAATCTTGGCAAGTTACTTGATATTTTTGTGCCTCAGTTTTCTCATCTGTTAAATGAAGATTATAATAGCACCTACTCTATGGTTGTCAGGGGGATTAAATGTATCAATAGGTAAAGCGCTAAGAACAATGTCTGGTATATACTGATCTCTATTTTGCTCACTACTTCTGCCCTTTCTTCTTTGTCTTGGCCTCACCCTTCTAACTACTCCAAATAATTTTAGAAGGGAGCAACTTCTGAAGTTTTTGAAGAAGTTAATCATTTGTATGGGTCACGTCCCATCACCTTGGAAACCTGAAAGAGATAAGTTTAAGAACAGTGATAAGATATATTGTTTTATGTTTTTATGTAGGATTTAACACCTTGAGTGTATATATATATATATATATATATATATATGTCATCTCTGTTTTTACTATCAGAGTATAAGTTACTTATAAGCATGTTGATACGTGCATGGCGCAATAAATTACTCTAAAACTTAGTAGCTTAAAATGACAAATTTTTTTTTTGTCATGTCCAAGGACAGAGCTTAGCTGGGTGCTTCTGGCTCAAGCTCTCTAATGAATCTATAGTCTGTTAACCGAGCCTGTGGTCTGAGCACAGGACCAGCGAGGCATCTGCTTCCTAACTCATCTATATGGCTAACAACAATTTCTCAAGGCACTCTGGTGAGGAGGCCCATCTGGTAAGCACCCAAGGCTTTCTAACGACCCCTTTCACTCTGTAGGTCATCTTGTCATCAAGAATGTTGTTCCTCACTTTGTTAAACCAGACCTTTTATTTTATTTTCATAAAGTCACACCCACAGGGTATTTATGTGGCATTAGACTTTACTAATGTCATGGGGAGAATAAGAATTTGCATCACGGAAAGTAAAGAAATTCCAATTGCGTTAGGCTTTTATGTTCTTCAGGCTATTTCATGACTGAAGTTTATCCTGTGATAATTCACATTGACTGGCACTCATGAGAAATGGCTGGTTGATCTGTCTCCACTCGCCCTCTCATCTCTCCTCCTCATCTGCTTCCCTCTGAGCATCAAATTTGTCTCACTTCTGCACGGCAACTAAACAATTTCCAGTAGCTATTCCCAGTCTGACCATTGCATAACCCAATCCATTAATATGCTCTGCAGGATCAGAAGACCTTCCATTTTATAGAACTCTAGCCCCACCCCCACCCCAGAAAACCATTATTGTTTTAAAAAGCATTTATTATTCTCTTCATTTTGCTCACATTTACTTCAGGTTTTTCAGTTCTTGTTAGTTTTTTACCTTTGGGATTTCTGTGGTTCTAGACTAGAGAAAGTAGAGGTTTATTTTTTACCTCTTATAAAGAGTGCTAATTAAACTGTCTATCTCTGCCTTTTTATAATGTTGGGAAGCTGGAAAAAAAGGGTTTTCCTAAGTTTTTATTTTTATAAAATATGCCTGTCAGTTTCATGTCTGTCTCTAAAACACTTGAATGTGAACAACTGAGTTTATTTCAGACACATGATGTAGAAGACAAGTTGACTGAACAAGGATTGGAGAAGATATCCTAATATTTTGCTATTCTCTGGCCTCATTTAATTATTTCTACAGGTACTCTCAGTCTTCATTGTGCTAGTTATTCTGACTTTTGTTCTGTGTGGCTAAAATAATGCTCTTTATACATTTGATATATAACTTGTAATACATTTGTTGTTTCATCAAATTTAAAATATATATTAACTCTTCCAGTGCTATAACTGCAAAGTAAAAGTTATAGTAAGACAGCTAAGTCTTTCTGTTCAAGATTTACACAACTCCACCCTAAATTAAATCAATGTTTTGGAAGCAGCATTTCTTTGTTTTGAGGATTTAAAATTATAGTATTCATGGCAATAATATTGTAAAACAACAATATAAATAAGAGAACAGAGGAAGAAACAAAGCAAATGTATTGTTTACTAATAGAAAAATCAGTGTTAACAGGTGAGGTAGAAATAAAACAATCTGTGAAAATTAAACACCACCAAAAGAATGCTACAGACTTTTAGATTCTTACCCATATTTTCACAGTGAAAGAAAACTTAAAACGGTAGGTATGTCAAATAATGATTAACGATATCAACGGTATTGATGATATCAATGATTACATCGCTTTTCTGAGTACTTTATTTATTTGAGAGAGAGAGAGCGTGCACGCAAGTGCCCCTATCAAGGGAGGGGCAGAAGGAGAGAGAGAGAAGCCCACAGCCTACTTGGGCTCTTAGCACAGAGCCCAGTGTGGGGCTCAATCCCACAACCCTGAGATCACAACCCCCGCTGAAATTAAGAGACAGACACTTAACTGACTGAGCCCCCGAGGCTCCCCTTAACCACCTTGAGTAATTTTAGGAACATAAAGGTCAATATAAAGTTTTATTTTCAGCTTTTCTGGTTATCCATATACTTTAAATGTATAGGGGCATACAGGTTTTACAATTCTAACTTTTAAAAATAACAAGAATTACCTGACTTCACTTCTTTTGTTGCCATTAAACTGAATTCAAAAAGTAAAAAATATTTTTATATTCAAAAGAAAAAATAATAACGAAGGCATGCTAATGTATTAAATTCTCTAAGATTTAAAATAAAAAAAATTAATGTTTATTTATTCTTGAGAGAGACAGAGAGTGTGTGTGAACGTGGGAGGGGCAGAACGAGAGAGGGAGACACAGAATCTGAATCAGTCTCCAGGCTCTGAGCCATCAGCACAGAGTCTGATGCAGGGCTTGAGCTCGGGAACCGCCAGATCATGACCTGAGTCAAAGTCGGATGCTTAACCAACTGAGACACCCAGGCACCTCTAAAACTTTTTTTGAATTTATGTTCACATTAATCTTTCGAAGTTCAGAGTGAAATGATGACGTTAGTTCTTTGCCCAATGGTGTTTTCTTCAGGAAATGTTAGCAATATTTCATTCTTAAAATAACGTTTTCCTTTGACAAGCACTGAGTTGTACACTTAGATGGTAACCATTTAGATATCATCAAGGAAATGTAGGAAAAGTAGGTTTTATAAGAAAAAATGAAAGCTTATTATTGCCACCATTCATTCTATTTCAACCCAAAATATGGAGTGGGATTTTTTACTTTTCCACTCAGTGAAGTTTTTTCATTATTCATTGATCCCCAACCCCCCCCCTCCCCCCCGACCTCCATTCAAAGCTCCTCACTCAATGCTCCTAAGCTTAGATTCTCTGGACACTTTCTGGGAATGGTGGGTGGATGTTGGCTATTAATAGGATAGTATTTCTCAAGATAAAGCTTATATTTTGCTTTTTATATTTCCTACTCATGGCCGCATGAAAACAGAGAATAAATATGCTGCCCGAGATGAAAAACTGAGATTTGGAGTCATAGAATAACCTTTCAAACTCACCCTCCCAGAAGTAGTGTATTCTGAATTTCAACTCCTGTGTGACGTTGGTATATGGGGGTCAGTGTTATGAGCTGATTATATGCATATGTATAAACCTGTTTTTCCTATTCTTGGCGTATAGCTAAATAACATTTTTCATTAGCACAATTTTCACCAAATCAGTATAGGGCAGAGCCAACAGAAGCCTGGCCCAGGGATAGTGACCATTTGATGGCCGATACCCTTATGTGAGATCATCAAAAATAACTTTTATTATTGTGAAACCATCTTGCCTTTATATATTTCACGCTTTGTTTTCCCCAAATATTTTTACACGTATTTACTTCTTTCTGAGTAACTCTAAGCAGCAGTAAGATTAATCATTATTATTACCAGTTGCCTGTTGTGTGCCAGAGATTGTGCTAAGAACTTCATTTCTTATTTTCATCATAACCCAGGGAGGTGCCCACTATTCCTGACCATATTTTATTGATGGGGAAACAGTCTGAGAGAGATTAAGTTATGTGTGAATCACAGAAATTCAACTGCTATTAGCTTAAGTGGGAAAAGGAGAGTTATTGGCAGACAACAGAACAGCTCACAGATGGAAACAAAAAGACCCGAGGGACTAGAATGGAGGACTGGGCATGACCAGAACCTCTCTTCAAATCTCTCCTGTTCGTTTTGTTTCTGCTTCTTTCTAGGTACTGGCATAGCGATCCCTGGCATCCCTAGAGTCACATACGAATAGTTCCGCAACCCGAGAGTAAGAAGAGGCTTTTCCTTGAGATGTTGAACGTGGCCAACCAGAGACGGACACAACTGACAATAGTGCATTTCAGGCATCGTGTTAAAATCCTTACACCCCACGAAATTCTTAAGAGCTAGTTATTCATTGTTGCCATTTTTTAGTAAAGAAAGAAAAGAGGCTTAGAGAGGCCAGGGGATTTGCCCAACATCCAACAGTCAGAAAATATTCACGTTGGCTTTCCCAGTTAAGGTAGAGTGACAGAAGATTGTACCCAGAATGACTCCTTCATCGACACTGTTGCCTATGGGCCTGGCTGGGGTCTTGTGCCCATCAGTGAACCAACTGCCATGGCTTGGAAGATGTTATCCAAATGGTTCGGCCGAAGTCAAGTGCCCATACCTGTGGCTGGGGATTTAATTCTGTTACAGAAAGACATGGCCGCTTCAAAATTTCCCTGAGATTATACCTGCAGCGAATAGGGAGGCTGTCTGATTCCAGAGTCCAGACTTGCGCTACCTATACTATTTTACAGTAATAGTGTGTGTTGCTATCTCATTTCACAGATGAGGAAGTCCATATGGTGAAGTCAAAACATCTCCGAAAGTCTGGCAAGAAATATGGAGAAAGAAAACTTGACACTAGGTCTCTCCATCTTTGACCCAGTTTTTGTTCACTGTACTATTCAGCTTCCTTGTAGTAGGTGATGGAGTATTATCATTATACTTCTTTCTTTTTTTCATTAAATGTTTCATTAGAACATATACTTATTTCTTTTTTTTTTAATTTTTTAAAATGTTTTTATTTATTTTTGAAGGAGAGAGAGAGAGACAGAGCATGAGTGGGGGAGGAGCAGAGAGAGAGAGGGAGACACAGAATCCGAAGCAGGCTCCAGGCTCTGAGCTGTCAGCGCAGAGCCCGACACAGGGCTCAAACTCGCGAACCGTGAAATCATGACCTGAGCCGAAGTTGGACGCTTAACCAACTGAGCCACCCAGGTGCCCCCAACATATACTTATTTCTAAGGAGAGTTGGTTCAAATACCCCCACCATGTGAAGAGGTAGGGAGGTACAAAGACATAGCAGTACAGTCATCTGTGTATTTAGTTTCGGCATCAATTTGCTAGGGTTATTATAACAAGGTACCACAAGGTGGGTGTCCTAAACAACAGAAATTTATTGTCTTGTAGTTCTGGATGCTGGAAGTCTGAGCTCAAGGTGTTAGCAGCGTTGTTTTCTTCTGAAGGCTGCAAGGGAGAATGTTTTCGATGCCTCTTTCCTACTTCTGATGGTTTGTCATCAGTCTTTGGCATTCCTGGGCTTATAGATGCATTGCCCTGATCTCTGCTTTCATGTTTACATGGTATTTTGTGTGTGTGTGTGTGTGTGTGTGTGTGTGTGTGTGTGTTTATGCGCCCCAGTTTACCCTTTTTATAAGCACATAAGTCTAAATGCATTGGAGGCTAATTGCATTGGAGTCCATCCTATTCCAACATGGCTTCAACTTAATCACGTACAACTGCCACAACCCTACTTCTAAAACTGTCACACTCTGACATTCTGAGGTAAGGTTAGGACTTTAACATACGAATTGGTGAGGGGAGGGGGCTCTACTCGACCATGACAACTTCTCTAATGAGAAAAAAAAAACTAACAGACACTGACATAGCCTTTCTACTAAAGACTTTCATTGGCCCTTTTATTTAAGGTAAAGAGGCAAGTAATTTGAAATCTAGCCTCAATGGGAAGTCTGGAGAAAGTTAGGAAAATTAAATGCAATGATGAGAGAAAGAGATAGTAAGTGAGCTTGAAAAGGGCCCGAGTGTGGGAAAGTGGGTGGAAGGTAACAAAAACATGTTGAAGTAGCCAGAACCGCCTTTTAAAAAACTTTGGATCAGCTTGGTGGTTGGTTCTGATCCAAAATGCCATTGAGATTGTAGAAAGTAGGTAGTATGGCTAGAGCAACAGGTGCAAGAAGTCAACTTTGGCCTCATTATTGAAGACTAATCATTGGGGAGGGGGGGCAAAAAACATAAGGAGAGAGGGAAAGTGAGAGATCAAAGATTAGAATGCAGAGTCATTCTTGAATTCATCAAGAAGGTTAGCACATTATGAATAACATCTTTGAATCTACTTTTGTTCAACAAACCACTTCTGAATATTTAAAATGCAATTAGTGATTTAGTTTTCTAATATACATTTCCTGGAAGACAGTTGGATCTAATCAACTCTGCCTAAAAACATTTTTTAGAATTTATAAGTAACGGTGATCCATATAATGTAAACAGAAGCCTCATTATTAATGGGGTTCTTAAATGACCTAATACATGTAACATGCTTAGAATAGTGCCTGGCACAAGGCAGTAATACATAAGTGTTGGTTAGTATTATCATGTGACCATTAAGCTCTCATAGGGCAAATAAAATAGAACAAGGTTTGCTCTGAGCTCCTGCCACCTTAATGAATTCATTTTCAGGTGCTCCAATAGCCACCTCTGATTCTTTCTGAGATAATGCAATGTTGAAAAAAATCTCAATATTCATATGTGAAAAATAAAAAGTGGAGCTTTTATGCTTTCTATTTATTCATTCAACACACAGTTGACAAATTAAATGTTTAGCGTTGTCAACTTTCTATAACTGTTTCTTAGTGAATCACGAAAAGTTATAATAAACAAAAAAATCTAGTAGCATAAAACATTCGTTTGAGATAAATGTTTCAGAAAGCTGAAAGATAAAATATTGATATTTTTAATTGATAGTAATTTTGAAATGATACTTTTGCATTTTGGTCAGTTACCATGAGAAAGCATATTAAGTAATCTTGTGATATCTAATATTAAGCCAAATTGTTACTGTAATATAATGTGTATTACATCTAGATACGTTATTCATATAGGTATGTAAGTTCTTAGGGCTGTACTGAAAACTGTTAAGGGGGTTACAAATAAAGTCTAAGCCATGTTTCCTGTTACTGTTATTAATCAGCTTTTTAGCATTCTTGGATAATCATTTCCCTGGAAGTTTTTTACCAAGCATCCCCCGCTCATTTGTATCATTTTAGTATAATTCTGTTTTTGTGTTCTTTGTCCATCTTAGGTGCTCAATTAATATTGTTAATGTTATTATTGTCTCATCAGATCACAGCTATGATCTCTATAATTTAACCACTTTATGTGTTTTTTAAAACCATCGTTCAGTTGTCATATACCGTGATGTCCAACACTTATAATCATAAAGTTAAACTCACAGCAATCATTACTAAATCTATATTAGGATTCTCCTCACACTTGATTTCATATGCCACCTCTATAAGTATTCAAACTAATACTAAAATACTTCAGTAGTTTTCCACCTGGCTGTACATTAAAATCATGTGGCATTTTTCCCCCAATGTCCAGGGACCATCTCAAACCAAATTAAATCAGAATCTCCGGGAAGTAGCCCTATGCATTGCATGTTTAGAAGTTTCTTGGGTGATTCTAATATGTACCTAAGTTGAAAGTCAGATGAAGAATATTCTGCTTTTAGAAGTAAGTATGTGTAATATGAAAGACTTGAAAACTCAAATATAAAAGGGCTTGCTTGTGTAAGGGATAGGTTTTGCCAAAAAAAAAAAAAAATTAACATTCCTTTTAGCCAGGTGTGGGAACAAAGCAGTGTTCCTTGGTACAGTGGGGAATACAGGAATCACAAACCAATGAGCTTACAATCAAGCAAAAGGAAAATGTATCAGCTAAGTCAGTTTGCTAGTCCTCTACTCTTAACTGTGCTCAATCTCGCTTTCTCTCTATCTCTGTCTTTCTCTTTCTCTCTGACTTTTGCTATTAGAACAAGAAAAACTGAATCTGACACTGTTCCTTTTGCTAGTGCTAACCAGCATTAGCATAGATATTATGAACTAATGATGGGACACGTCACTTCTCTGTCACTGGAAGAAATTCAGGTGAGAACACATTAAAATAATGTACATTGCTGAATCACTTTTATATATTCATGGAAATTTACATACCTTTATGTATTTGAATACATATGTTATAGTCGTTAGCGATAAAGTACTCTTTTGTTTTTTATTTATTTGGGTTTGTAATTTCTTTGCTTTTAATATAAATTACCAACAGATACGTTCAGAAACCCAACAGAGTAGACTTTTAATTTAACGGAAAGCCTAAAAAAATTCTGACCCCGAGTGGATAAAACCAGCAACACAAGATGCAACAGGATGTGGAGAAAGGGGAACACTCTTGCAATGTTGGTGGGAATGCACACTGGTGGAGCCTCTATAGAAAAAAAGCATGGAGCTTTCTCCAAAAGTTAAAAATAGAAGTACCATGTGATCCAGCCGTTGCACTACTAGGTATTTATTCAAAGAATACAAAAATATTAATTTGAAGGGATATGTGCACTCCGATGCTTATAGCAGTAATATGTACAATAGCCAAAATACGGAAAGAGCCCGAATGTCCACTGACTGATCAAGGGATAAAGAAGATGTGGTATACGTATACAAAAGAACATTATTCAGCCATAAGAAAGAATGAAGTCTTGCCACTTGCAAACCTGGGTGGAGCTAGAGAGTATTATGCTAGGTGAAGTAGGTCAGAGAAAGACAAATACCATACCATTTCACTCATATGGAATTTAAGAAACAAAACAAATGAGCAAAGGGACAAAAAGGGAGAGAGAGAGGCACACCAAGAAACAGACTCGGTTCTAGAAAACAAAGTGATAGTTACCAGAAGTGAGATGGGTGGGAGGTGGATGAAATAGGTGATGGGGATTAAGGAGGGCACTTGCTGTGTTGAGCAGCGGGTGTTGTGTGGAAATGTTGAATCGCTATATTGTGCACATGAAACTAAAATGACACCGTATGTCGATTAACTGGAATTTAAATAAAAACTTAAAAATATTCTGGCTTGAACAATATGTCTTTGAAAGCTTTTGGTTCAGGGATTTTAAAAGTTAGCTCTTAAGGAAAAATGAGTTGAAGTTGCTTTGAAAATACCTTTATTTACCTATTAAATTGAGTGTACATGGCTTTGTGTGTATTGTATATAACATAGTTGTGGTTTGGGGATAATTTCTATGGATTATATGTATATGTCAGCATTATTTTAAAGGCTTTCAAGAATAAGGGACATAAACCCCTGGCGTGAAATAGCAAGTGAAATTCCCTACATATTTAAAAATTGTTTTTTCCCCTCATTCTTAACCTCTAGTGCTGAATTAATGTGAACTACACGAGTTTATGAGAAAGCTTCATAGTATCCTAATTTCCTTAATCGTGTTGCATAGACAGAGAAACAAAGAAGACCAAAAACTAGCCAACAAAATACTCTCATTGCAATATATATATATATATATATATATATATATATATATATATATAAAATGCATGATCTCCTTTTCCTTGCTTTTGAAAGTTGGAACTTTCAAGTACACAAAACTTGTGTCATTAAAATATATACTTAGAATGGTAAGTGGCTAAAAAGAAGGCTAGTGTGTAATTCAAATTTTGAATGATATTTTTAGCCAATTTTTTTTCTGACATCTTGAAAACAAAGCCTTTCTCTGCTGCCAAGGTCCATCTGCTTCTTAGTTCATTAGTAGAAATTGTTCCTAATAGGATAAAGCTAATAAGACCACGAAGTGGAAATGCAAACAGCCCCTTTAATTCTAACTTAGAACTACACCGTGCTCTCTGACTAGATAGGAAGAACTCTATTAAATGTCTCTTTTAACCGCCAAGGAGTGAATACATTTAATCTCCCTCAGGTTTACAGCAGCTTTACTCAAAGAAATTTGACCTTCCACATTGGTTCCTAAGGGGAAACAAACCCAAAATTCTCCTTGCAGCTCTTTAAGAATGTTTGAAATTTAATAGTAGGCAAATCATTTACTTAAAAAAAAAAATACAAATAGGTTTTAAATGTTACAGTTTCAGAGAAGCTAACCTTTCATTGTAAATTAGTAGATAGGATCAAAGTTGGGGGCGGGTAGGGAGCCGTGAATTTCCATTTCCCTACTTAATTTGAGGAATTGGATAAAGAAAAGAAACCAGCGTAAAGCATTTATGAAAGAACTGGAGGCTCTCTTTCGTCTTTTTCTGACAATTTTTCTTTTTTCTTTCAAGTTCTGAAAACTTGGTGTCACTGAGACCTACCATGATATTTCCTCCATTCCTTTCATCGAAAGTCCCAACCCCCTCCAAACATCTAGGGAATAGGTACTGTTGGCTCTCTCCTTCTCAACTCTGGGAACAATATTATTCTTCTCCCTGTATTTAGGCCAGCCTTGCAGAGGCGTGTCCCAAACTTTACTGTTCAGCCCCTTTTGCATTTCTATGCTGGGCTTTTACTTTCTGTACCCATCCTTCCTTTCACCATATTCAGTTGGCTTCCGAAGCAAATCTTTGGGAAGAGTGGGGATAGGAGTGGGTGAGAGCGGATAGAAGAAGGGGTATGCTGTGGAGAAAGAGTCTGAGATCAGGAATCAAAGGTCCTGGATTTGAATCCCTGCTCCTAAAACACTAGTTGGCTGGGAGACTTTGGACAAATTACTTATCCTCTGAAGGTCTCAATTCTCTGGACGGTTAAATGAAACTAATAATGATCTCATTGCTTCTCCCAGAGGAGGTGAGGAGGGAACAGCAAAAGTAAAATCTTAGGCTTCTGTCTTTTCTATTTCATCTCTAATAACACTGAGGTCCTTTCTCCCTCACCTTCCTTCATTTTGCCTCAGAATTCATTTCAATTTTACCCCCATCAAGTCTTAGCCCAACATCATCCTTTCCAACATTTTATTTCCTACATTGTTTTGTTTTCCTCTTAGAAAGGATGTGTAAGAATGAGCTCTTTTTTTTTCTTTAACTTTAAAAAAAATGTTTATTTTTGAAAGAGAGAAAGAGACAGAGCACAAGTGGGGGAGGGGCAGAGAGAGAGAGGGAGACATACAAACTGAAGCAGGCTCCAGGCTCTGAACTGTGAGCACAGAGCCAACACAGGGTCCAACTTGTGAACTGTGAGATCACGTCCTGAGCCAAAGTCGGGTGCTTAACCGACTGAGCCACCTAGGTGCCCCAAGAATGAACTCTTGAAGTACTATTCTCATTAGAGTGGATTTATGTGTCACTATTGGAAATTTCACAAAAGCACACCAAAAGTTCTTCTAGTTTCAACTCAAGAGTAGAGTCTTAACAAGCTTTTCAAAAGCATTGTATAAAACTGGGTGAGTATGGTCTGTGAAGATGATTTGATTAGTAAATGTGATCTAGTTACTTAATTACAGTCTTCAGCTTCTGCAAAATGGTAATTACAACGTACTTAAAACGAAGTTGTTGCAAGACTAAGAAAAATTTATATATAAAGTACTTTAACAATCCCTGGTGGTCTAACTTTTACTGTTTTTACCTAGCATAATTTAAAATGAGGTAAATTAGGGGTGCCTGGGTGGCTCAGTCAGTTGAGCATCTGACTTTTGGTTTCGGCTCAGGTCTTGATCCCAGGGTCATGGGACTGAGCCCATATTGGGCTCCATGCTAAAGGTGGAGATTCTCTCTCTCTCTCTCCCTTTGCCCCTCTCCCACGCTCTCTCTCTCACTCTCTAAATAAATAAATAATTGAATAAAAATAAAATGAGATAAACTCATTTGAGTCAAGAATCATATTTGATCACAAGTTAGGAATGTACTCATTTGAATCAAAAATTCACCTTATCCAGGGGCGCCTGGGTGGCGCAGTCGGTTAAGCGTCCGACTTCAGCCAGGTCACGATCTCGCGGTCCGTGAGTTCGAGCCCCGCCTCAGGCTCTGGGCTGATGGAGCCTGTTTCCGATTCTGTGTCTCCCTCTCTCTCTGCCCCTCCCCCGTTCATGCTCTGTCTCTCTCTGTCCCAAAAATAAATAAACATTGAAAAAAAAATTAAAAAAAGAATTTGTGTCCAGAATATAAAAAATACTCTTACAACTCAATAATAAGACAACACAATAAAAATCGATGGGTAAGAAATGTGATCACAAGTTTTACTAAAGGTATGCGATGGAAAAGAAGTACGGAGGAGATGCTGACCAGATAATGCAAATTACAACTGCAACCAATCTATGCTTTCAGGAATGTTGATCAATAAAGACTGACCATGGTAAGGATGTGGGAAACCTGAAATTGTCATACACTGCTGGTGGAAATATAAGATGATAAAACGATACTGGTGAATAATTTGGCAGATTTCCAGACCCTTACCATTTAATCCAGTCATTTCATTCCTAGGCATTTATGCAAAGGATTAAAAGATGTATACTCACGTAAAAACTTGTCACAAATGTTCATAGCAGCCCTATATGTAAAAGTCCCAACTGGAAACAACTCAAATATATGGCAATAGGTAAATGGATAAGCAAATGAAGGCATAACAATACAATGGAATATTTTTCACGAATAAAAAGGAGCAAATTGCTGATGTATGCATCACCATGGATGAGCCTCAAAATAATTATACTGAGTGAAAGAAAGTTAGACATAAAAGGTACTTACAAACCAATCTAAAGTGATAGAAAGCACATCAGTGGGGTTTTTTTGTTTGTTTGTTTGTTTTTTGGTGGGGAGGGGGTTGGTCAGGGATGTAGAGAGAGATGGGTTGCAGAGGAACCACAAGGAAACTTTGTGATGTTTACGGAGACGTTCTGTATTGTTGCCGCGGTAATTTCATGGGTCCAACCAGCCCAGTTGGACACTTACATTACATACTAGTTATTGTATATACATGATAGCTCCACAAAGTTGCTAAAAATTAAAAATTAATTCTAAAATGTTTAACCTTTTATTCAATTATTTTTATGGCTCACAGAAATTACTATCGTAATATACCTGGTTAAAAATGGGATTTCCAAGACAAAAGATGAAGTGGGACTTAATGTTTTCTATACTTGCACATTGGTGTTTTGTGTGTGTGTGTTTGGGAGCGGAAGAGGGAAGAGGAGAATTTTAAATATTTAGAAGGGTACTAACTGAGCTTCTAGAAGTTAAAGCTTCTAGTGAAAAAAATTTTTAATTTAATCCAAGAAAGTTCAGGGACACTGAGACAAAGCTCTACACACAACAAGGTGGGAGAGAGTGTGGAAAAGAGGAGAGAGCCCATAGCTCTCTTTAGAGAAATAATCTTAGAAGATTTTTTTTAATTTCTAAAATTTAGTTTTTTAAGAAAGCCCTAATGTTTTCTTTAATGTTTATTTATTTTGAGAGAGACAGAGAGAGAGCAAGTGAGCATGAGTGGGGGAAGGGGCAGAGAGAGAGGGAGACACAGGACCCAAAGCAGACTCCAGGCTCCCAGCCGTCAGCACAGAGCCTGACATGGGGCTCGAACTCACGAACCGCAAGATCGTGACCTGAGCTGAAGTCAGATGCTTTTAACTGAGTGAGCCACCCAGGCGCCCCAAGAAAGCCCAGATGTTTTCTGTGACGATTCCTTTGGCAAATAATAAAATATGTGAGCACAAAGAGGAATTTATAGACAGAGAGTAAGCTTAGAGAGCACTCTCATCAAATCTGAAAATGATAAAATCTGACTCTGCCATTTCCTTGTCTGGAAAGTTCTTACCTGTCCCGGTCTCTCCCAACTCAGCTCTCTTGAGAATATAGTGCCTTCCTGAGGCAGAATTACTGCAGAAGTTCCTCATCAGCATCAATCTTCAGATTTCCTTACACAGACCTTCTATCCTGGGCACTTTACTTCTCCCCACAAATTCTTACTCACCAGACCACGTGAGTAAGACCAGATCCGTACTGAGCAATGTGAAACATCTTTCCTCATCTTCATTCCCTGTGTTAATGATACCTGACCAGCTAAAGCCCCCTTATTTTTTTTTCCTGTTTTTTTTGTTTGTTTGTTTTATTGTCAAGTTAGTTAACAGACAGTGTAGTCTTGGCTTGAAGAGTAGAATCCAGTGATTCATAACTTACATACAACACCCAGTGCTCATCCCAACAAGTACCCTCCCTAATGCCCATTACCTATTTTTCCCACCCCTCCACCCCCATCAACCCTCAGTTTGTTCTCTGTATTTAAGAGTCCCTTATGGTTTGCCTCCCTCTCTGTTTTTATCTTATTTTCCTAACCTTCCACTATGATCATCTGTTAAGCTTCTCAAATTCTACATATGAGTGAAATCATGTGATATCTGTCTTTCTCTAACTTATTTCGCTTAGCGTAAGCATAACATGGAAGTTCCATCCATGTTGTTGCAAATGTCAAGACTTCATTCTTTTTCATCGCCCAGTAGTATTCCGTTGTGTGTATGTATATATATCACATCCTCTTAATCCATTCATCAGTCAGTGGACATTGGGCTCTTTCCATAATTTGGCTATTGTTAGTAGTGCTGCTGTAAATGTTGAAGCCTCGTGACTACCCACTACCCCTTCTCTGAAAGTACACACTTTCTGAACTAGCTACTGCCTGTGCTAGTCTGTTAATAAGGTGTATTGCCTTGACTGAGCAATTATTTTAGTTTCCCTGGCAAGATGGTAATTGCCTTGAGAACAGAGAACACATCATAATTATTCAAATCTGTCTCAACATATGGCCTAATATCCAACACATAGTATATGCTCAATGAATATTCATTGATTTATACATTATAGACCATTACACAGGAATAACAAGGGAACTGTATGTGAGTGAATTTTCAGAAATAGTAACAGCAATTTTGAATATTGGGCGTGGTGGTTGAACACATGAGTTTTAGGGTCATAAAGGCATGGGTTTAGTTCAATCCCAGATCTGCCGCTTACTGAGACAAGTCACTTAAATTCGGAGTATCAATTTCTTCATCTCTAAGACAGGAATAATAATAATAATAATAATAATAATAATAATAATATAATGCTGTCCCCATAAAATTATTGTAATGGTCAAATGAGATGTTTTTTAAAGTTATTAACATAAAATCTTATCTGAAATTCTCAATATTGTAACTCTGTATAGCCTTTGACGTTTTATATATTTTTAGATTATCTTATTTAATAAAACCTATAGGCCTCAATAATATAGGACTCGATGATCAGTAATCAAAACTTAAGATTCACAGACAGTAATTGGTCAAAGGTTATACACTTTGTACGTGGAAGAGAGAAGACTGAAACTCAAAATTTTTTCCTCTACATATCCTGAATTATCTATTAATGAAGAGACATTGGGGTAGAAAGCAAAAGGTGATCATAAGTAGTTCCAAATTATCGTTGCATTTAAATTAATTAACATAAAACTTAATAAATCCTTGCATTTGGTGCTAACTGTGGCCTGAAACAGGTGCATTCTAATTCATTACATTAATTTTAACCTAATTCTAATTTTAAACTAATTTATTGAAATAATAACACAGGAATGCCAAACTTGGGGAAGAAATTGAAAAAAAAAAACAACAACAACAAAAACCCAAACTAAGTGCCCAGTCAGAAACAAGTGAAAGACAAAGAAAAGAACAGTATGGTTAACCCCTCACCATCCATTTCATCCCCAATTTTTAATATCATGTAACCATACTTGTCTGTGATTGATTCAGAAAGGAGCATGTGATACGGTGATACAGTGTGAGGAGAAGTTGTCCAGAGAGACTTCTGGGAAATTTTCTTTGGCTTCTAGGGGTGCATAAGAAGAAAGCATCTCTCTTCTGATTCTTATCATGTCTAGATATACCTCCTGGCCTCACTGCAGCCATCTTACCACTAATAAGATGAAGGTGATACCTCCAAAAATGGAAAAACAGAGACACAATGAAGTCTTTGAGCGTGACTTAAGTTTCTTGAAACCCACTGGGTTTCTAGCAAGTGAAATATTAATTTCCATAATGTTTACACCAATTTTAATTGGGGTTTCTACTGTTTGTCCTTGAAAGAATCTTCACTATTAGATGGATCTCAGAAAACTTTGGGAGATGAGAATCAGACAAGAGAGTGTTGTTTCTCCACTGAAGATTGAAAAAAAATCACAAAGATTGGACCTAATAACAGCTTTTAATCCAAAGATCCACTTATCCTTGCAGACTACATTTTGTAGCATCTCGGAATGTGACAAGCATTTCAAACTTGCTTGTCAATGTGCTTAAAATGTGCATGACATTTTCAAAGGGAGGAAATCAAGTAATTACCTGAGCCAATGAGCTTTTTGGAGTTATCTTGAACTAACGGCTCCCTTTCACTAGGTGAAAATAAAATGCATGGTTGGAGGCAGGGAGGGGGACTTCAAAATGCTTTGAGAAAGCGTCACATGTAATCTGTCTGGTTTGATGTAATAAACCATGGGAATTTCTAGGTAGGTGCTTGATTAGACAAAAGACAAGAAACTTCATCAAAGCCAAATTCCCGGAGGAATTTGGGTTTTGTCAGTTGGGAAGACTTGCCACAGTGGGATTTTCTAGCTAATGATTTGATTTTGCCTAAATCACATAATCTCTTTGTTTCAATTCACTCTGGTTACTAAACAAAAGTACTAATTCCTGTTGCTGGATATCTCACAGTGTAGCAATAGTAATGATATTATATATTTCTCAGCACTCAAAAATACCTTGCACACAGTAAGCACTTAATAAATATTTGTAAATTGGACCAAAGTAGTTTGAATTTAAAATCTGGATAAAAAGAGTCTAATCAAAACGATTGGATCAATGCAGCAAATCTACATAGAGGTGTTTTACTTTGCCTGACATTATGATTTCCAATGTCTGGTAAACATCATTGGTCTGATTTTTGAAAAAAAAAAAACAAAAAACCAGAATATAATCATCATAAGCTGTTGGTATTTTAAGGCTTAAAACAGATATATTTAGTTGGAAATACTTCTCATAACACAAGATTTCATTTTTCTTACAGAGTTCTTACAAAGTTATATTATTCTCTTAATGAAATACATAAACCTCTTTTACTCCATTGCTGGTGGGTAGAGTGTTCACAGTAGATGCTTTCATGAAGATGATCCCTTCAGGTTTTAGGATTAGGTTCTAAAAGCTTATTAGCTGTCCGGTGTAAACAGGCAGCTTCATACTGTCTTGAAAGAGGTGATTTGACTGGGTTGGTTTTTTGGAAGGACCCTCAACTCTTTGTATCAGTAAATATTTTCTTTTGGGCTTGTCACTTATTCTAGAAAGAAATCTTGCAAGTTCCCACCCATGATTCATGAGCTTGAATGTCAATCTTCTTGGAGTCAAATAACACAATAAAATTTTGGATCTCCCTGTGCAGTGAACAAATTTTAAGTGATAAGCCTGAAATCATTGCCTGACCCTTAAGAGTCTCCCAGAGACTCTTTCCAAAGAGTAAACCTATTCCCTTTTTCTGGGGGATGGAAGACAGATGGGTATCCAATAATTATTTATATAACTTTTCAAAAATTTTCCCTTCTCAGTCCCAAATTCTATTCTATTTCTAGAATTTCTGGCAGTCAGGACTTCTTTACTGTTTCTGGGGTTCTCTGATAGAGATTCAGATTCTTCAATCAATACAACAAATTCATCCAACAAATATTTATTATCATGTGCCAGGCAGGGATCACGCACTTGGGATATAACAGTAAACAAACAAAAAAAAATCCCCTCTCCTCAAGGGGTTTACAGAATGTAAGAGATAGTCAATAAACAAGATACACAATAATTAAATAAATTATGTAATATTTTAGAAACAGGTAAATGTCATGAAAAAAATATAATGGTAGGATAGGGGATTGAGAATGCCAGAAGGTGAAGGGCAGGTGGCATTTTTGAAAAGGGTGGTTGTGATAGGTCTTTCTGAGAGTGTGAATTCTGACTAAGACTTGATGGAAGTGAGAGAGTTATCCCAGGGAATATCTGGGGCAAGGGTGTTGCAGGAAGAGGGAACCTCTTGTGCCACAGTCTGAGGTAAAAAGCCTGCCTTATGTGTTTGATGAACAGCAAGGAGGCCAGTGTGTCTGGAGTGGAACGGATGAAGGAAAAAATACTGTGGGAGGTGATGAGGAAGGTGGAGAAGTGACAGAGTTGCGCAGTAGAAGTATGCTCTGGTTATATAGGGCCTTGTGTGCCATTGTGCAAAGACTGGCTTTTACTCCAGAAGAAACAGCATGCCCAAACAAGGTGTTAAGCACAGAAATGACGTGATCTGATTTATATTTTAGGAAGATAACTGGTGCTGTGTTGAGAAGAGACCGATTGAATGGCCAGAGTAGAAGCCGAATAATCAGTTAGGAATTACTTCATTAGTCCAGGCAAGAAATAATGGCAGCCGTGTTTGCTTTTGGGAGCTGCTGTAACAAAGTACCACAAACTGGATGTCTTAAACAACACAAATGTATTCTCTCCCACTCTGGAAAGCCTCCCCTCCGAAGGCTCTAGGGAAGAATGACTTCTTGCCTCTTCCAGCTTCTGGTGTTTGTCAGGAATCCTCAGAATTCCTCATTTTGTGGTAGCATAATTCCAATCTCTGCCATCATCTTTTTTGGGCCATTTTACCCCCCAATGTGTGTGTGTCTCCAAATCTCTCTATTGTATGAGTTATTGGATTTAGGGCCCACCCCAATCTAGCATGACCTCATCTTAACTTTATTATATCTACAAAGACTCTATTTCCAAATAAAGTCACATTCTAGGTACCAGAGTTGAAGGCTTCAACATATCTTTTGGGTGAACACAATTTAACCCATAATCGTAGGTAGTACTAGTAAAGATGGTGGGAAGTGATGAGATTCTGGGTATATTTTAAAGGTAGAGCCAGCAGAATTTTCTGAGAGGATGGATGTTGGATGTGAAAGAAAAAGACTCCAAGACTGACTGACACCTTAAGTTTTCATCTTTCCTTGTCTGTTAATTCAGTTACCACTCACACATCTGTTTTTTAGCTTACTAAATTTTGTTGTTGTTGGATCCTTTCCAGTATTTTCTCTTGGGGGTTTATAACTTAACAAAATATCACTAGTTAGGCATTTTAGTGGGGTTTGGAAAGGAGCTGTAGCAAACACATGTGTGTATTTTCTCCAATGTTTACCTAGAAGTTCTCTCTGGGGGTAAATCTAAGTTTTGTGGGACTTAATATTAGACATTTTCAAAGCCCGCTTTAAGAAAATAATTATAACTACAAAATTAGATACAATAGCAGTATTGCGCTTGAATTTGGACAAGAGGGGCCTGTTCTGGACACACACACACACACACACACACACACACACAGAGTTTATTGGAGAACCTCAGCTCCTCTAGAAGTTGGGATTTGACACTCAGCCCCATACAGAGCAACCTGTAAACTCAAACACATGTGGCTTCATGACAAACACCTTTAGTCCACAGGGAAAAGTTTTCCCACATTTCATGTGGTATGTCATAAATACATAAATAAATAAATAAGAGGTTACTCTGTCTGAACACTGAAGATCTGAGGTTTCTGCATCTGAGGTGGACATTGCTTTGGAGTTTGAAGTAGATTTCAGCAGCAAAAGTATTTTGGGTGGCAGAAAAGTTGATTCTCTTGTCAACTCCTTTCTCTGAGTAAGCATGACAACAAGTGCTTGGTTTCTTCAACTATCATTTTCCAGTGGTGCCACGGATTCAGTCACTCATTCATTCACTCCTTTGCTTATGCTTCTCCTCATGTTCTAATGTGTGATTGCAGAGGGGCTCATCATATCAGCGTACTGTTCACAATACTTGCAATAATGACCCCTGAGAAACATTTTTAACAGTAAACAATTCATATTATTATTAAATTGGTGGGTATATAGGTAGATACAAATATGAAAAAAAGATAGATACAAATATAGAGACAGATATAGATAAAGATATGAATAAGTGCTTGAAGTAAATACAGATTCTTTACCTATTGTATGGGTCCAGATATTGCCTTGAGATATGATTAAATTGTTGGGGCACCTGTGTAGCTCAGTGGGTTAAGTGTCCAACTTCAGCTCAGGTCATGGTCTCACGGTCCATGAGTTTGAGCCCTGCGTCGGGCTCTATGCTGGCAGCTCAGAGCCTGGAACCTGCTTCGGATTCTGTGTCTTTCTTTCTCTCTGCCTTCCCTCACTTGTGTTCTGTCTCTCTCTCTCAAAAACTAACTAAACATTAAAAAAAAAGTAAAAATATGATGAAATTACAGTATAAGTAGGGACTATTTATAGGATAAAACTAGAATGTTTTGTAATGTTTTCTGCAATAATAATAATCTATCATATATGACCCCTTGTAATGTTTGAACATGATATTCAAACTCAAGGTTCTAGGTAGTTTTTTTTTTAATTTTTTTTCCAACGTTTATTTATTTTTGGGACAGAGAGAGACAAAGCATGAACGGGGAGGGGCAGAGAGAGAGGGAGACACAGAATCGGAAACAGGCTCCAGGCTCTGAGCCATCAGCCCAGAGCCTGACGCGGGGCTCGAACTCACGGACCGCGAGATCGTGACCTGGCTGAAGTCGGACGCCTAACCGACTGCGCCACCCAGGCGCCCCTCTAGGTAGTTTTTTAAGGAGTTTACTGACAATTTCAGTTTTACTGACCCAACAAAGCCAATTTTCTCCAACTTGAAATAGATAAAAAATTATGAAATTCTCAAAAAGAGTTGATAATGTGGTGTCATTACCAATAAAATAAAAATTAACTAAAGGCCTTGATTTTTATAATATACATAATTCTTTTTATAAAAGGAAAAATATGGGAATAAATATCTTTAATCCGTGAACATAAATCCATACATTATCACCCCCAATCCATACATTATCACCCCCAATCATCATTCCATTAATACTCACCTACGTAGAATAATTAATTTCTGTCATCTTTGAATTTTGCCTAACTTCCAGTTACCTAAAAACAAAATAAAAAAATTTTCCCCTAATTATGGACATATAGTTGTGAAGATTATGGAACATACTTTATTTACTTATTAGCATATTTAAGACAGATATTTAGATATGTGGTGTGGGTGCATATTTTTGTACTCTTTCCTAGGTCCCCAAACTGTCAGGGGCGATTGACCTGTTCATATGTAAAAATTGGCTTAAGATGAGAAAAAAGAACCCAGGACAATTTACAAATTCAAAAAAGTGGTCAAATGCACTACATACACAATTTCAAGAAAAAGTCGCAATTTTCTTTTTTTAACTAATTGCCTGACAATTATATATGTTTGTCTTTATTGTTTGGATGAATACTCTCCAGCTTTTCATGTGACAAAAACTTTTGTACTTAAAAAATTTTTTTTTAATGTTTGTTTATTTTTGAGAGAGAGAGAGAGAGAGACAGAGCATGAACGGGGGCAGGGGGCAGAGAGAGGGAGACACAAAATCCGAAGCAGTTTCCAGGCTCCGAGCTGTCAGCACAGAGCCTGTCGCAGGGCCTGAACTCACAAACTGTGAGGTCATGACCTGAGCTGAAGTCATGACTGACTGAGACACCCAGGCGCCCCCAAACTTTTGTATTTTAATAAAGAGACTATTAATATAATTCTGTGTTTCTTATGCATGATAATTCAAAATATTTCCATAATAGTAATAGTTCAGAGGAGTTTCTCATCTCCAAAATCATTATTGGTAATGTGGTGAAAACATGAAGATTGTTATTAAATTTGAGAAAAACTTTATCAAGTTTCCTTCATATGTGCACTGTTACAAATAACCTTCCTGAAAACGCCTGGGTGGCTCAGTCGGTTAAATGTCCATCTCTCGATTTCGGCTCAGGTCATGATCTCGAGGTTGGTAAGTTCAAGCCCTGAATCGGGCAGAACCTGCTTGGGATTCTGTACCTTTATCTCTACGTCTGCCCCTCCCCTGCTCTTCTCTTTCTCAATAAATAAATAAACTTAAAACAAAAACAACACCAACAACAAGTAATCTTCCTGTTGTCACTGCTATAGTTTGTTCCCGATAAACATGGGAATTCTGCTAAATTCTAGTCTGTGCAATTCCCATTAAAAAGAAATTGGGAGAGCTACATCGATGGTGTATTTAAAACCCAATATGCTGCATTTTTTAAGTATATTCCTGACAGGAGATAACTTTTATATTTACTGGGTGTTGATGCGATTCTAATTCTCTGCTGACAAATGTCCAAGTCTTATAATAATAACAACTTTTGCACAGACACTTGCCTGCCATGAGCCGACCTCGGTGTGGCTTTTGCTGTCGCGATGCTAAGTGTGTGGCCCGGCGGGCCACAGGAGCGCATCTGGGAGCCGATCCTGCAATGAATGGCTGGTGATGCTGAACTCCACACACACGTGCCTGAGAATGACATGAATATATTTATTGCAGTAAGCCCAAACTAAATGTCCCGCCAAGTCAGCCTCTCTTCATCCAGATCCCCCAAAAGCCCAGGCCTTCAATGCCACCAGACAGACACCCAAGGGGCCCAGGGAAGGGAGAGAAACTTTAAAGAACTGCAGTTCAGTGCCTCGGCTCTGCAAATTTTATAGAAACACGTGACCGCAGAAACACACCCTAAACCCTTCCCTGGGGGTCTTGAAAAGCACCTGTGCAAACGAAGAGCCTGGTTCCTTACAGCGATTCCTCCCTGCTTCCTGTATAACGTCGCTTTGCTGTCACTATTGATGGCTCTGAAAGCTGGGCCAACAACTGGGGTGGGGAGGGGGAGGAGGGGTGGAAGGGCAACCTTAACGTTTGATGGCTTGGATAGCTTTATACAGGATAGTGAATACAGTGTAGACCAGACCTATTCCAGCTTTGTTTGCAAAATTCAGTCCTGGGGCTTTTATAGTAAAACTAAAATCAGCGAGTAGATCACCAATTTTTGTTTTTCAGGAGCTAAAAAAAGCCAAGTTTAGAATCGAGCCAGCCCAGGCGGCAGCACACGGAGAAGAAGAATGAACTGAAATGAAAGCACAATCTGGAAGAATAACTTCAAAACAATGCAGCAGGATGAGAGCCCCGCTGCTACCATTTATGATTCCCTCAAAGCCCGGCGCTCACATCCCTCTGCTTTAACGCCACGCGCACTCCCAGGCGATGGGCCGCTCAGGGGGCGCAGGCTCTGGGTTCTCCTACGGGAACGCGGAGAAAATCAATTTCAATCCTCCAAGGATGATATACACGGCACCCGGAGGTCACCAAACCCCATCACTTCTCTGAGACCCTTGAGACTTGAGAGGAGATTTCCCAAAATTACCACACCTCAAATTTTGGCCCTTTGGTTGAAAGCATATACTGCATTTTCTCTTTCTGCTCCTTTTTACCTATAGAGGTGGGAGGAGCGGGGAGAGACAGGCACAAATACGGAGGACGATCGGAACATTCAGAGCCAAAAACGTCTGTTTTGACAATGCATCCCAGCGGTTGGAATCACGTCAGTAGAAGGACTGGCTGCTGTACCGGTCCACCTAAGGAAAACTGATGTGCATGTTTGGGGGGAAAATCCATTTCTTTCGCCGTTCATTACAGGCACTATCGTTTTGATTAATGCCCGGGCAAATTAAGTGTTTTAGTAAGATTTAGAATGATCAGTAAAGGAGTCATAAAGTAAGAAGCATGAAACTTACGTGTGTGGGGGGGCACACCTCCTCCTTTACTCGTTAGGTGGCCTAGCTTAATTCATTTCTTTCCTACAAACCTATTTTCTCATCTATATAAGGGGATAGAATGTCCAGCTTACCAATATTAAAAACTTGTAACGAGCATCGGATAAGAAAAGTGTATGCATGAATGTTTTTAGGTGGAAATGTTATAAACGTAAGATATTATTCGGTTTATTTTTTGAAAATCTGAAATCAATGCCTTAAAGGAACAGGCTTTTTGATTGTGGTGGGGGTTGGAGGGTGGAAACAGTGGGGAAGTCAGGAGACATATTGAGAAAGTGAACTTAGACTGGACGGTGGAGAGTCAAGGCACCAACGCCCTGAGGAGTTTTGAATTACCAGAGTGGGATGACCTAAGACGGTGAGACAGGAGGATCATGGAGGAAACTTTATCTACTTAAAAATATATATATACAAATTCCAGGTGGAAAACAGACAGGGATATTACATGGTGAAACAACACAGAGGATACAATACAGAGATCCCCTTACAGGTTAAGCATAATCAGAAGACGCATGGACTCTTTCAAGTTGCACAAATTTGCAAAGACTTTGAATTCTTTCAAAGTTATGTAACACAAAGTGCCCAATCATCATCCCCCAAGCATATTTAGCAAGTGCTCATTTGTCTGCAGAGCTAACGGGTGACATCCATGGACTGGGAAACTGATTTCAGTTTTGTGTATGGGCCCAGCTCTTCATATGCTATAGGAAATGGAAGGGAGTTTTTATGAGATTTGCAGAGACAATAAAGTTAATGCTTAAACTCTGCCTACTTGCTTCTACCCTAAACTCAGCATATGTGGCAATTCAGTATATTTAAAAAACAAAAAAAAAACAAAACAAACAAAAAAAAAACAACCAGTTTGACTTTAGTGGAGAACATTCACAAAGGTTTGTGTGAAATCAAATTCAGTCTCTACACTTTGAGAATATTCTGCTTTTGTTAAAATACCCCAAATGCTCCCATATTAAAGAATTGATGTTAATAATCTTGATTTTCAGATTTTATTCTGAGTATAATAAGAATACTCAGAATAAATAGTATTCAATAGTATTCAATAGTTCTGATTGAAAGCAAACAATATAAAAATCCCTGTACAGGAGAGTATTTTGATCCTGACTGCTGGTTGCAAACATGTCACATTAGGGTCTCTCACCATCCTTGCTTTACCAAGACCTGCCGTTTGGTGACATTATCACGTTGTGAAGAGGGCTCTTCTTCCCTGCACCGCCAGTTCATGTTTGGGAATTCCAGTTTCACGAGCGAAGTAGCCAGCACCTGGGAGCTTGGCTCGCCTTGGGTATGCTGTCCCATGGGAACCTGCATGGACCTTGCAGTAGCCGGCAGTGATGGGTAGTGGCCAGTGAAGGTAGCAAAGAGCAACATCCCGCTAGCAGGTGGACCACAAAGATTTCTGGCTGAGATGGTTATCCCCAAGCGGTGCGAAATAACAGCAGAGAACTAGAAGAATCACATGCATCAAGCAGAGAGGACGGAGGGCGGAAACAGCTCGAAAAGAGAAGGAATTGTGAATAAGAGTCTGTAGTCACGTAAAAGAAATGCCAGACAGAGTTTGGATGCTAATGTAAATGACTGGATGGACGATGACTCAAATAGGAACCAATGTCTAAGACTGCATGTGGCGTTTGGGAGTGAGAAGCAACAGGTGGCATAAATGTGACCAGTGGCCAGTTCTGTCTGCCAGACAGAAAACCCAGGTTTCAGTCCGTTTTTTGGCATCATTTAAATCCCTGTTTCTTAAGGTTTACTATTTTATGCTTGTCCAAAGCATTAATAAAAAAAATAAACTTTCTAATAAAGCATCAAGTAATAGCCATAAAATAGCACTATAGCTGATCTGTATTGAATATTATTGTGTGCTAGGCAATATTCTAGGGATTTTAAACACATTACATCATGTTACAAAATGAAGGCAATTGTGTGTTTAGAGTTATTCTTTGTTGTAATTATTGCTTAGGTTAAATTTTGAAAGCTCAGCAATGGCTATTGTTGGTTGCCTACTCAGCGTTCGTTCTCCCTTCGTCCTTAAAAAAAACCCTGTTTTTTTCCCATTTTTATTTCTTATTTTTAGCTATCCATCCCTCTCGCTAGGCTCATCGATCAATTTTCTCCAGCTCCAGAAGTGAGCTCTGATTCATTTTATGCAGACTAATTCTATCCCCTTGCTTAGATTTCTGATTGGTTCTGGGTTTGACATGATACACAATTGCAGCCAATGAGAATAAAGAGAAGTTTTATGGTGAATTCTTTACAAGTACCACCTAACTCTTCCAGGAGGGCTCCAAGGAGTAATCACTTCACAGATGACACAGCCTGGTTGTGAGGAGTTGGGATTGGGTCCCAAAGCTGTCTAGCTGCTACAAAGCCCAGGCTCCTTTCACGACAACCCTCAACTGCATCCTTATTTTTGTCACCACATGTAGTAGTGGATTACTAGTCAGTATTCTGTTCTTCTCCCCCAAAGATGTATACATCCTAATCCCCAGAACCTGTAAATACGTTACCTAATAGGACAAAGATATGTATTAATGTATTTGCAAATGTGACTGAGTGAAAGATCTTGAGATGGGAGATTATCCTGGATTATCCAAGTGGGCTCAACAGAACTCTAGATAAGAGGCAGGAAGCAGATCAGAGTAAGATGATGGAAGTCGATCAAAATGATGCAGCAATGACCAAGGAACGCAGTTGTCCTCTGGGAGTAGTTGTGGAAGTTTCTGCCAGACACAGATTCCCCCCTAGAGGCTCTAGAATGAACTCAGCTCTGCTGACACTTGATTTTAGCCACGTTTATGACCCATCTCACATTCCTGACCTCCAGAATGGGAAGATAATAAATTTGTGTTATTTCAAGCCATCAAGTTTGTGGTAATTTTTTACAACAGCAATAGGAAATGAATATATCACATAAGCACAGTTTAATATTTGTAAGTCTCAGAAATATCAAATTTTTAAAGAAACATAAAAATAACCGTAAAACTTGAAATTCAACGAACATATAATTGTGCTTGTCCTGCCACAGTAAAACATTACAAATTTTTCAAGAGAAAACAGAAACTACTTCTACTATTTTTAGATAATTTGGCTTCCACTCCATTTCTGTTAATAATGCAAGCTGTATGTCATCTGAATATTTTTGTCAAGTGTTTATGACTGTCTATTTGTCTTCATTTTGGCTTAAATATTATATAATGCCCTGAATGGTAGTCCATTGCAGATCTCAGAACGGATGTGCCACCACTATGAAAAATGTTGATGTTGAAGGAACATGTTAGTTGACTTCTTAGGTAAGTTTAGCCTACCTTGTTTTAAAGTGTAAATGGAAGTAAGGGAGCTTCCTGAGGAATTTGACCATTTTACAAAATAGGAACATAAGTTATCTGACACAAATGATATTTTTTTCTGTGGAAATTGTATTGCTCTTTCAAAAGACAGCCATCCTGTTATCTTGGCTAAGCTTTGTGCAATGGATTTTGGAATCGTTTTCATGGAGATGGTTGCTAAGAGTTGTGTCTAGTGACCTTGAATTGATTTGGATATTGAAAAGACCGTAAGTTTACTATGCATAATCTGCCAAAGGCACCCACTTTTCCGTGGAAATGGTCGAAAAGCCTGCATATATCATGGATATTGATGTTTGCAGGCCCACAGAAGGAGAAATGTCTGCATTTTGGTGGAATCCATTTCATAAAGCACTCTACTTCATCTGCAGCTACAGGTACAGCCCAGACGTGGCACTTCCACAAAAGGATCACTGCATGATGTTGTTTCCGATGCAAAATTCGCCGTTAATCCTCAATTAAGTTTATGGAAGGTATCGTTAAGAATTTCATAGAAGTCAGTGCCTTACACAAGAAGATAATGAGAATCTCTGGATTTTCCTCTTATATGTCACTTCATCATCTGTCATAGAAATCAACTTTGAGTAAATAGTACTGGGAATACTTATCAAACCTTGCTGTATTGGTACTAGTGACAAATATGGCACGTTTTGGGCATAAATCCTGTTTCCCTTCCCTTACTATCTACCTGTATAAGTGGAGTCAATACAATTTATTTTCTCTACATTCCAATTCTTTATTTTGTAGAATGAAGCTAACAGCACCTATCTCATCGGATTGATGTCAGCATGAAATAATCCATTTAAAGAATCTGATATACATTCAATATTCAAGAAATATCAATGGCTATTACTTTCTTTACCCAGGTTTAGTTGATGATTTACATGTCAAACACAAATGTATTCTGACTATCACACGGTCTATGTTTACCATTTCATTACTTAGACAGCAAGACTTAGTCCTTGTTAGATACTATGGAACTGGATTAGGGCGAGTGTCTATTAATCTAATTGAGATCGTGAGGCCCCTTCCATCATGTAACGCTGTCTTCCTCTTTTGAACTCATTTGAACCACAAGGTGAAAGACGCAGTAATTCTTTTGGGGCCACCAAAAATGATGAAGTGGGGATAACTGTTAATTCCATATCTACTTCAAAAACACATAATTCATAAGAGCGCTAACGCTGAGGTACCTACCCTGTGGTACCTAAGAGTTTATATTAGCAAGTACGGGAAGGAATATGACATAAGCCAGGGGAAAGGCTGCCAACGTCTTAGAGAACTAACGTTCATTCTGCCTTTCTTAGTATGTACCCCATAGAGAAACGTGTTTTTTAAGCTATAAGAAGTAAGGTACGATTAGCTGGGGAATTGTTACTTGTAACTAAGTTCTACCCTGGAGACAATTAGACTTCTGCCTGTTTGTAATTGTTTAAGCACAATATGTACACAGAGAAACACCGCGGTACAATTTATGCCCTTAAGGAAGTTAAAAGGAAAAAGAGACAATTTGGACATAAATATACATGTGAAAGAGCAGATAGATGATAAAATGCCAATAAAGTGTTATGCCTTCCTGCAGAATAATATCGTGTTTTATGGCATGCATTCACATAAGAAAGCCTCATAGGACACCTGAAGGTAGCCCCCTAGAAGTACAGGTTCGAGCATTTCAGAATCGCGGAGAAATTGTCTTTCAGGAAAGCAGATCAACTTCGAGGACGTGAAGATAACATCTCTCCAAAGAGTGCCATCATCAGGACCCCTGTGAACAGGGACAGTTTATTCCTCGCTAGTATGGATCCTCTATTGTCAAGCAAGGAGAATATAATCAGAACTGTTTGGTGTGGTTCTAAAGGGAGAAGCAGCCCAGCCTCCACTCACAGAAGGAGTCTGGATCCAGACTGGAAGCCCCAGGGGACAGAAGTGACTGTCTAAAATAGAGAATGCTGCCTGCTACCATGTTCTGAACCCAACTTCTAATTCAGAATCCACCAGACTTCCAGCAACTTTCTCTAAGGGCCCCCCAGAAGACGCTGGTCACTACCTGAGTTCAAAGCTTCATCCTGCTTCTGGACTGTCAGTGCCTCTGGTCCAGACTCCGTTTCACCCAGCCACTCATGCTCCTTTTGAGGTTTCTTTCAGAAACGATGCATCTCTAGAACACATGTGCTAAGAGGAAGCAGTGTGCTCCAACATGTTTGAACTCTCATAATACCAAGCGGTCTCTGTAAACTACGGTGAGGGGACTTTTTCCAGATGTGCTGTTCTTGGCTACAGGGTTGAAGACTTGAGTCAGTTAGTTGGTCGCCAGTATTTCAGCATGTCCACTATTCAGGACTGTGGAGAGTGTTCAGGAACAGAAAAATGATTCCCAATGGCTTAGAGTCTAAAAGAGGAGAGAGGCAAGTCTGTGTAAAGAAATACCATAAATGACAAAGAAACATCATTTTAACGGACGTTAAAATAAGATGCTTTGCGTCTGAGCTGAGGTCTCGAAGGCCAACTGTATAATTAGTACTAAGAAGCCCAGAGGCAGAATTACCATGAAATGAATGAAATCTCAGCTTCGGGGTCCCTCAAGTGCATGAGCCCATCCCAAGGCCCTGTATTCAAACAGGCGCTAAATTTTTGCATTCTTTTTCTTCAGGAAGGATCCTAGAATTGTTTAAGCTTTAGGCACAGCAAAAACTGAACCTTCTAATGCTGACTAGGGGCTTCGACACTGGGATAAGTGTACTTCCAGGCGGCCAATGCTTACCAAGAAGTGTGCAGCATAGATATATCTAAGAGTATCAGTCTTTTACATCTTCAACTTCTGTGTGTATTTTTCACTGAATTGATTTATCTAAAAATATGCCTGTGATCCAAGTGTCATGCTGGTTTTTCTTCCCCATTTTCCCCTTTATAATCCTCTTTCTCCTACTTTACAAAAGAAGCTCATAACTTGCATTTGTCCTGAATCTTAATATGGTGACTTCTTTTCCCCTCTGGGTTTAAAAATATTCAGGTTCCAAACAAAAAGATTCTATAAAATATTGTGTTTGAAGAAGACTCCTCTAATTCAGCCATTTTTTAAAAGTCATTATCTGACTTAGTGTCTGTTAAAGACATCAGAAGTGGAATATTTGGGCCATGTTGAAAGACTCCAAATTGAGATAATTATTTTCATTTGGATTCGTGGCCTCTTGCATCCAGTGATTATTGATGAGGAATAGAAAGACTCTGAAAGGCCAATAATGACAAAACAAAGAAAGGTGGAAATGCTTTTTTTCATCCATGCTGCAAATTCCTTGACCTATGTACTGTTTGTATCTGTGCATCTATCTATCTATCTATCTATCTATCTATCTTTCTCTCTATCATTTTAGAATTAGAATTCAAAAGAAAGATTTCATGGGGTCACAAATTATCACATTTATTTCACATAAAAAATGAAGTCAGATTTTTTATAGAAAGTCAGTTTTATGTAATTTAAAAATAAGAACTTGCTCTGCCATTAGGTTTATAACAAATATTTTCCAAAAGTAGAATAAGCCAAATCAATAGGCCCATTGTTTTGATAAAAATATAAAACTATATATAAATACAAAAATATAAAAACTTTTGTCACCAGAAACAATTATTTTTTGGAAAGAGTACTGAAATTATCCATATATTTTTTTTTATTTTTCCTAACCATTTCTGAGTATCTGAAATCAAGCCAGATCCCTCTAAGTGAAGGAATAATGGCATGGCTGTCGTTTGATCATTTGGTCTCCTTGCCAGAAGTAAGGAAATGAATTACTCAAATGAAGGAATAATGCATACTTTTGAAAACTGATGATTACCTTTTATTTATTTTTTAATAAAATTGAAATAGGAACTAACCAAATTGTAATTAAAAATAGATTTCTTATAATCACTATGAGACTTTTTGGCTTATAACTGAAGAGCTGCAAGAACTGAAAAACAGGGCCATAATGAAAGTTCTGGATCACTACTGTCTTATTTATGTTAACAGCTTTTATTACGCTTATATCTACAAAATATAGCAATAGATTTGATGCTGAATTCTGTGTTATTCCGGCAAAAATAAAATTCATCCAGGGAAACATGAACCACCTAAAACTAAAAACCCATCCTTCTCATTAAAGTATTTCTTTCCAATAGAATTATAATTTTATCTTTGAAAATTATTTATCAAAAGTTTAACACATCCAAGTTATTTTAACCAATCACGTAGTGATAATAATTGTAATAAGGGCTCAGTGCAAAATACTTTTTAAAACACCTAGAAATCTGTGGTCACAAAAAGTTTTTAATTCTATTTTGACTTATATCCATATTTTAGTCCCAGAGAACTATGACAGGGGGTCAGGAAAGCAATTTTAAGCATAATAGTGTACTATGTTAGGCAAAACTCTTGAGAAGGAAAAATTAGGATGAGACTTTAAATTCAAGGAGTGAGAGCGTGATGTAAAATTTGTGACCATGAGAGAATAACTTGTTCATGTGTTTTAAAAGGATAGTGATGGGTACCAAATTGCTGTGATAGATTTCACTGGGTAGGTTAAAAGAATAACAAAAACAGATTTTGTTCTAATGTCAGTAATTAATCCTTTGCAACTACTTAAATATAGGATAAAACTTGTAGTTATCAACCTAAAAATATGCATGAGGTTACCTGATTTAAAATTTTAGGGATACATCAAAGAAAAAAGGCATCGTTTTAGGCCACATAAACACATCTTGCTATGCAAAGACATTGTAAAACCAATCCTCCCAGTAGCAGGGATCATCTACCTCCACCAAGGAAGCATGGACACTTGAGAGGCGAGAAGGAAAGTTTCTCGGGAGACAGTTGTCCATATGTGGAAGTTTGGTCCCTACCCGAGGGTGAGGATGGGAGAGGTTTTCTCCTCACCTCAAGCAAAGTGAGACTGGCTTCAGAGGGACAAGCCGGTGAGATGAACATGGGGACTCAAGATATAACGTCTGAACCCATTGGGATTATCCCTAAGAGTGTAAGGCTAAACCTGGAGCTGCTCTACTTGGTGGAAGAACCAGGTAGGAAGGCTGAGCTGGGTGTGGACATTCTCAAGGACAGTGGGACATGTTTTCTGGGTAGTTGATGCGGACCTTGGTTTTAACTACTACTCCCACCATAATGGTAGATCCAAAAGGCAAGGGATTTCTGTCTTTTCTTTTCTTTCATTCTTATACCCTTGGCATTTGCAATAAGCCTTTGTACATAGCAGTTGCTCAATAAACACGATGAATAAATTAATGGAATTCTAACCCATTCTAAGCATCAGTCTACCTATTCAGCCCATTCTTTGGGAACCAGGTCAACCCCAAATCTTCCCAGCCTGCTCATGTTGGATGTCTCTGGGTCTCCAGGGTGAAGTTTCTTCCAGGCAGAAAT